>NW_026284744.1:0-7220 GCF_023373465.1 Oncorhynchus keta | reverse complement strand
GTTAGTGGGTGGCTTTGGACGGGTCTGGTTAGTGGGTGGCTTTGGACGGGGTCTGGTTAGTGGGTGGCTTTGGACGGGGTCTGGTTAGTGGGTGGCTTTGGACGGGGTCTGGTTAGTGGGTGGCTTTGGACGGGTATGGTTAGTGGGTGCCTTTGGACGGGTCTGGTTAGTGGGTGCTTGGACGGGTCTGGTTAGTGGGTGCCTTTGGACGGGGTCTGGTTAGTGGGTGGCTTTGGACGGGGTCTGGTTAGTGGGTGCCTTTGGACGGGGTCTGGTTAGTGGGTGGCTTTGGACGGGGTCTGGTTAGTGGGTGGCTTTGGACGGGGTCTGGTTAGTGGGTGGCTTTGGACGGGGTCTGGTTAGTGGGTGGCTTTGGACGGGGTCTGGTTAGTGGGTGGCTTTGGACGGGGTCTGGTTAGTGGGTGGCTTTGGACGGGGTCTGGTTAGTGGGTGCCTTTGGACGGGGTCTGGTTAGTGGGTGGCTTTGGACGGGTCTGGTTAGTGGGTGCCTTGGACGGGGTCTGGTTAGTGGGTGCTTTGGACGGGTCTGGTTAGTGGGTGGCTTTGGACGGGGTATGGTTAGTGGGTGGCTTTGGACGGGTCTGGTTAGTGGGTGGCTTGGACGGGTCTGGTTAGTGGGTGGCTTTGGACGGGGTCTGGTTAGTGGGTGGCTTTGGACGGGGTCTGGTTAGTGGGTGGCTTTGGACGGGGTCTGGTTAGTGGGTGGCTTTGGACGGGGTCTGTATATGTATAATATGTAATGTGTGTGTGTATGTTCTTCAGGAAGCTGACCAAGGTTCTGAAGAACTATGTGGAGAATGCAGAGAAGCTGACGGAACAGCTGCTGAAGGCCATGAAAGCTCTGGAGTACATATTCAAGTTTATAGTGCGTTCCAGGGTCCTCTTCAACCAGTAAGTGTACACACACACCCCCCTATACACCCCTACACACCCCTACGCCTCCCTACACACCACGTACACCCCCCCTACACACCCCTATACCCCCTACACCCCCCTATACATCCCTACACACCACGACGCCCCCCTACACACCACGTACACCCAACCTACACACCCCACCCCCTATACCCCTTACACACCCCCCCTACACACCCCTACACCCCCCACACCCTCTACACACCCCTACACCCCCTCACACACACCCCTACACCTCCTATACCCTCACACACACCCCTCACACCCTCACACACACCCCTGCACCACCCTATACCCCTCACACACACCCCTACACCCCCGTATACCCTCACACGACACCCCTCTACACACTACTCTGCTCAACCTGTTCATGTGAATAGTCTGACTTTAGTGTTGATCAGTCCCGTCTGTATCTGTTTCCCGTTTGAATGTAAACATTGACAGTAGTAGTACATGCTGTGTAATATACTACAGGGCCTCCACAAAGTATTCATACCCCTCTACACCCCTCTATACCCCCCTACACCTGTAAACATTGACACTAGGAAGTACATGGTATGTAATATACTACAGGGCCTCCACAAAGTATTCATACCCCTCTACACCCTCATATACCCCCTACACACCCCTACACCCCCTACACCCCTACACCTGTAAACATTGACAGTAGTAGTACATGCTGTGTAATATACTACAGGGCCTTCACAAAGTATTCATACCCCTCTACACCCCCATATACCCCTCCTACACACCTCTATACCCCCTACACCTGTAAACATTGACAGTAGGAAGTACATGCTGTGTAATATACTACAGGGCCTTCACAAAGTATTCATACCCCTCTACACCCTCATATACCCCCTCACACCCCCTACACACCCCTATACCCCCCTACACCCCCTACACCTGTAAACATTGACAGTAGTAGTACATGCTGTGTAATATACTACAGGGCCTCCACAAAGTATTCATACCCCTCTACACCCTCATATACCCCTACACACCCCTACACCCCTACACCCCTACACCTGTAAACATTGACAGTAGTAGTACATGCTGTGTAATATACTACAGGGCCTCCACAAAGTATTCATACCCCTCTACACCCTCATATACCCCTACACCCCCTACACCCCCTACACCTGTAAACATTGACAGTAGTAGTACATGCTGTGTAATATACTACAGGGCCTTCACAAAGTATTCATACCCCTCTACACCCTCATATACCCCCTACACACCCCCTACACCCCCTACACACCCCTACACCCCCCACACACCCTCTACACACCCCTACACCCCTCACACACACCCCTGCACCACCGTATACTCCTCACACACACCCCTGCACCACCGTATACCCTCACACACACCCCTGCACCACCCTATACCCTCACACACACCCCTACACCCCCTATACCCTCACACACACCCTCTACACCCCTCTATACCTCTCACACACACCCCTACACCCCTATACCCCCTCATACACACCCCTTACACACCCCTACACACCCCTACACACCCCTACACACCCCTACACACCCCTCTACACACTACTCTGCTCAACCTGTTCATGTGAATAGTCTGACTTTAGTGTTGATCAGTCCCGCCTGTATCTGTTTCCGTTTGAATGTAAACATTGACAGTAGTAGTACATGCTGTGTAATATACTACAGGGCCTCCACAAAGTATTCATACCCCTCTACACCCCTCTATACCCCCTACACCTGTAAACATTGACAGTAGTAGTACATGCTGTGTAATATATTACAGGGCCTTCACAAAGTATTCATACCCCGCTATACCCCCTACACCCCTCTACACCCCTACTACACCCCTACACCCCCTATACCCCCTACACACCCCTACACCCCCTACCCCCCTACCTGTAACATTGACAGTAGTAGTACATGTTATGTAATATACTACAGAGGCCTCTGAAATATTCTTACCCCTCTACACCCCTCTATACCCCCCTACACCTGTAAACATTGACACTAGGAAGTACATGGTATGTAATATACTACCAGAGGCCTTCACAAAGTATTCATACCCCTCTACACCTCCCTATACCCCCCCCTACACACCTCTATACCCCCTACACCCCTATACCCCCCTACACCCCTACCCTACACCCCTACACACCCCTACACACATTACATTTAAGTCATTTTAGCAAACATCTATCAGCGACTTACAAATTAGTGCATACACCTTATGACAACCAGTGGAACAGCCACTTGCATCTAAATCTTGTTGGGGGGAGAAGGATTACCTACCCTTACTTACCCTATCCTAGGTATTCCTTGAAGAGGTGGGGTTTCAGGTGTCTCCGGAAGGTGGTGATTGACTCCGCTGTCCTGGCGTCGTGAGGGAGTTTGTTCCACCATTGGGGGCCAGAGCAGCGAACAGTTTTGACTGGGCTGAGCGGGAACTGTACTTCTCAGTGGTAGGGAGGCGAAAGCAGGCCAGAGGTGGATGAACGCAGTGCCCTTGTTTGGGTGTAGGGCCTGATCAGAGCCTGGAGGTACTGAGGTGCCGTTCCCTCACAGCTCCGTAGGCGAGCACCATGGTCTTGTAGCGGATGCGAGCTTCAACTGGAAGCCAGTGGAGCGGAGGAGCGGGGTGACGGGAGAGAACTTGGGAAGGTTGAACACCAGACGGGCTGCGGCGTTCTGGGATGAGTTGTAGGGGTTTAATGGCACAGGCAGGGAGCCCAGCCAACAGCGAGTTGCAGTAATCAAGACGGAGATGACAAGTGCCTGGATTAGGACCTGCGCCGCTTCCTGTGTGAGGCAGGGTCGTACTCTGCGGATGTTGTAGAGCATGAACCTACAGGAACGGGACACCGCCTTGATGTTAGTTGAGAACGTCAGGGTGTTGTCCAGGATCACGCCAAGGTTCTTAGCGCTCTGGGAGGAGGACACAATGGAGTTGTCAACCGTGATGGCGAGATCATGGAACGGGCAGTCCTTCCCCGGGAGGAAGAGGAGCTCTGGTCTTGCTGAGGTTCAGCTTGAGGTGGTGATCCGTCATCCACACTGATATGTCTGCCAGACATGCAGAGATGCGATCGCCACCTGGTCATCAGAAGGGGGAAAGGAGAAGATTAATTGTGTGTCGTCTGCATAGCAATGATAGGAGAGACCATGTGAGGTTATGACAGAGCCAAGTGACTTGGTGTATAGCGAGAATAAGAGAGGGCCTAGAACAGAGCCCTGGGGGACACCAGTGGTGAGAGCGCGTGGTGAGGAGACAGATTCTCGCCACGCCACCTGGTAGGAGCGACCTGTCAGGTAGGACGCAATCCAAGCGTGGGCCGCGCCGGAGATGCCCAACTCGGAGAGGGTGGAGAGGAGGATCTGATGGTTCACAGTATCGAAGGCAGCCGATAGGTCTAGAAGGATGAGAGCAGAGGAGAGAGAGTTAGCTTTAGCAGTGCGGAGCGCCTCCGTGATACAGAGAAGAGCAGTCTCAGTTGAATGACTAGTCTTGAAACCTGACTGATTTGGATCAAGAAGGTCATTCTGAGAGAGATAGCGGTAGAGCTGGCCAAGGACGGCACGCTCAAGAGTTTTGGAGAGAAAAGAGAGAAGGGATACTGGTCTGTGGTTGCTGACATCGGAGGGATCGAGTGTAGGTTTTTTCAGAAGGGGTGCAACTCTCGCTCTCTTGAAGACGGGAGGGACGAGCCAGCGGTCAGGGATGAGTTGATGAGCGAGGTGAGGTAAGGGAGAAGGTCTCCGGAAATGGTCTGGAGAAGAGAGGAGGGGATAGGGTCAAGCGGGCAGGTTGTTGGGCGTCGGCCGTCACAAGACGCGAGATTTCATCTGGAGAGAGGAGAGAAAGAGGTCAGAGCATAGGGTAGGGCAGTGTGAGCAGAACCAGCGGTGTGTTTGACTTAGCAAACGAGGATCGGATGTCATCGACCTTCTTTTCAAAATGGTTGACGAAGTCATCTGCAGAGAGGGGAGGAGGGAGGGGGAGGATTCAGGAGGGAGGAGAAGGTGGCAAAGAGCTTCCTAGGGTTAGAGGCAGATGCTTGGAACTTAGAATGGTAGAAAGTGGCTTTAGCAGAGAGACAGAGGAGGAAAATGTAGAGAGGAGGGAGTGAAAGGATGCCAGGTCCGCAGGGAGGCGAGTTTTCCTCCATTTCCGCGCTCGGCTGCCCGGAGCCCTGTTCTGTGAGCTCGCAATGAGTCGTCGAGCCACGGAGCGGGGAGGAGGACCGAGCCGGCCTGGAGGATAGGGGACATAGGGAGTCAAAGGATGCAGTAAGGGAGGAGAGGAGGGTTGAGGAGGCAGAATCAGGAGATAGGTTGGAGAAAGTTTGAGCAGAGGGAAGAGAAGATAGGATGGAAGAGGAGAGAGCAGCGGGGGAGAGAGCGAAGGTTGGGACGGCGCGATACCATCCGAGTAGGGGCAGTGTGGGAAGTGTTGGATGAGAGCGAGAGGGAAAAGGATACAAGGTAGTGGTCGGAGACTTGGAGGGGAGTTGCAATGAGGTTAGTGGAAGAACAGCATCTAGTAAAGATGAGGTCAAGCGTATTGCCTGCCTTGTGAGTAGGGGGAAGGTGAGAGGGTGAGGTCAAAAGAGGAGAGGAGTGAAAGAAGGAGGCAGAGAGGAATGAGTCAAAGGTAGACGGGGGAGGTTAAAGTCGCCCAGAACTGTGAGAGGTGAGCCGTCCTCAGGAAAGGAGCTTATCAAGGCATCAAGCTCATTGATGAACTCTCCGAGGGAACCTGAGGGCGATAAATGATAAGGATGTTAAGCTTGAAAGGGCTGGTAACTGTGACAGCATGGAATTCAAAGGAGGCAATAGACAGATGGGTAAGGGGAGAAAGAGAGAAAGACCACTTGGGAGAGATGAGGATCCCGGTGCCACCACCCCGCTGACCAGAAGCTCTCGGGGTGTGCGAGAACACGTGGGCGGACGAGGAGAGAGCAGTAGGAGTAGCAGTGTTATCTGTGGTGATCCATGTTTCCGTCAGTGCCAAGAAGTCAAGGGACTGGAGGGAGGCATAGGCTGAGATGAACTCTGCCTTGTTGGCCGCAGATTGGCAGTTCCAGAGGCTACCAGAGACCTGGAACTCCACGTGGTCGCACGCGCTGGGACCACCAGGTTAGGGGTGGTCATGCCACGCGGTGTGGAGCGTTTGTAAGGTCTGTGCAGAGAGGAGAGAACAGGGATAGACAGACACATAGTTGACAGGCTACAGAAAAGGCTACGCTAATGCAAGGAAATTGAATGACAAGCGGACTACACGCTGTTCAGAAAGTTGCTTACGTAGCAAGAATCTTATTGACTAAAATGATTAAAATGATACAGTACTGCTAAAGTAGGCTAGCTGGCAGTAGCTGCCACTACACTAATCAAGTCGTCTGAGTGTAATACCCCTACAGTGCTGCTATTCGGGGCTAGCTGGCTAGCTAGCAGTGTTGTTTACGTTACGTTGAGTTAAAAGAACGACAATAGCTGGCTAGCTTAGGGAAATCGGTCTAGACTACACAATTATCTTTGAAACAAAGAGTAGTAGCTAGCTATGTAGCTAGCTACGATCAAACAAATCAAACCGTTGTACTGTAATGAAATGAAAATGTGATACTACCTGTGAATGCACCGGGTTGTTGAGTTCTATTCAGTAGACGTTTACGTTAGCTGTTGAGTTAGCAGAGTCTCCTAGAACGACAAATAGCTGGCTAGCGAACCTCAGTGAATTAAGATAATCACTCCAAGGCTACACACACTAAACAACACAATTATCTTGAAACAAAGACAGCTATGTAGCTAGCTAACACTGAACTAATCAAGTCGTACAGTTGAGTGAATAGCACTACAGTGATGCTAATTCAGGTGCGTTAGCTACGTTGCTAGCCCTGGGCGAATAGCAGTGAAGGCTACGTTAGGGCGACGAACACGAAATACGATAATTATGCAATTATCTCTGATACAAGGACGGCTATGTAGCTAGCTAAGAAGAATGGCTAAGATTATGTAGCTAGCTAACAGTAAACTAATCAAGTCGTACAGTTGAGTGAATAGCACTACCAGTGATGCTAATTCAGGTGCGTTAGCTAGCGTGAGCTAGCTCCTGGGGCGAATAGAGTGAAGGCTACTAGGGCGACGTAAATACGATAATTATGCAATTATCTCTGATACAAGGCGATCGCTATGTAGCTAGCTAAGAAGAATTGCTAAGATTAGACAAATCAACCGTTGTACTATAATGAAATGTAATGAAAAAAGTTATACAACCTGCAGAGCGAAGTGCGAATGCGA
>NW_026284743.1:0-2500 GCF_023373465.1 Oncorhynchus keta | reverse complement strand
CGTGGTACCTTCAGGTGTTTGGGAATTGCTCCCAAGGATGAACCAGACTTTTGAAGGTCTCAAATGTATTTTCTGAGGTCTTAGCTGATTTCTTTTGATTTTCCCCATGATGTCAAGCAAAGAGGCACTGAGTTTGAAGGTAGGTCTTGAAATACATCCACAGGTACACCTCCAATTGACTCAAATGATGTCAATTAGCCGATCAGAAGCTTCTAAAGCCAAGCTGTTTAAAAGCACAATCAACTTAGTGTGTGTAAACTTCTGACCCACTGGAATTGTGATACAGTAAATTATAAGTGAAATAATCTGTCTGTAAAGAATTGTTGGAAAAATGACTTGTGTCATGCACAAAGTAGATGTCCTAAACGACTCCCCAAAACTATAGTTTGTTAACAAGAAATTTGTGGAGTGATTAAAAACGAGTTTTAATGACTCCAACAGAAGTGTATGTAAACTTCTGACTTGATCTGTATATATCAACAAATTGGCAAAGACACTAGAACAGTCTGCAGCACCCGGCCTCACCCTGTTAGAATCTGAAGTTAAATGTCCGTTTGCTGATGATCTGGTGCTTCTGTTTCCAACCAAGGAGGGCCTACAGCAGCACCTAGATCTGTTTCCAACCAAGGAGGGCCTACAGCAGCACCTAGATCTGTTCCCAACCAAGGAGGGCCTACAGCTGCACCTAGATCTGTTCCCAACCAAGGAGGGCCTACAGCAGCACCTAGATCTGTTTCCAACCAAGGAGGGCCTACAGCAGCACCTAGATCTGTTCCCAACCAAGGAGGGCCTACAGCTGCACCTAGATCTGTTCCCAACCAAGGAGGGCCTACAGCTGCACCTAGATCTGTTCCCAACCAAGGAGGGCCTACAGCAGCACCTAGATCTGTTCCCAACCAAGGAGGGCCTACAGCTGCACCTAGATCTGTTCCCAACCAAGGAGGGCCTACAGCTGCACCTAGATCTGTTCCCAACCAAGGAGGGCCTACAGCAGCACCTAGATCTGTTCCCAACCAAGGAGGGCCTACAGCAGCACCTAGATCTGTTCCCAACCAAGGAGGGCCTACAGCAGCACCTAGATCTGTTCCCAACCAAGGAGGGCCTACAGCTGCACCTAGATCTGTTCCCAACCAAGGAGGGCCTACAGCAGCACCTAGATCTGTTCCCAACCAAGGAGGGCCTACAGCAGCACCTAGATCTGTTCCCAACCAAGGAGGGCCTACAGCAGCACCTAGATCTGTTCCCAACCAAGGAGGGCCTACAGCAGCACCTAGATCTTATGCACAGATTCTGTCAGACCTGGACCCAGAAAGCAAATCTCAGTAAGACAAAGAGCACACAACCAACTATACCTACTGTACCTCGGCCTAAACATCAGAGCCACGGGTAACTTTCACAAAGCTGTGAACGATCTGAGAGACAAGGTAAGAAGGGCCTTCTATGCCATCAAAAGGAACATATAATTTGACATCCCAATTAGGAGCTGGCTAAAAATACTTGAATCAGTTATAGTACCCATTGCCATTTATGGTTGTGAGGTCTGGGGTCCGCTTACCAACCAAGAATTCGCAAAGCGTGACAAACACCAAATTGAGATTATGCATGCAGAATTTAGCAAAAATATCCTCTGTGTACAACGTAAAACACCAAATAATGCAGAGAAGAATTAGTCAGATTCCCGCTAATTAACAAAAAGTTGTTAAATTCTGCAACCACCTAAAAGGAAGTGATTCCCAAACCTTCCATAACAAAGCCATCACCTACCGAGAGATGAACCTAGAGAAGAGTCCCCTAAGCAAGCTGGTCCTGGGGCTCTGTTCACAAACACAAACACACCCCACAGAGCCACAGGACAGCAACTCTATTAGACCCAACCAAATCATGAGAAAACTAAAAAATAATTACTGGACACATTGGAAAGAATTGACCAAAAAACAGAGAACTGGAATCTGTCTCAGGGAAGCTCGTCATCCTCACCAAGGTCTTGACCCGACTGCAGTTTGATGCAGCGTTGGGAACAGAGTGTCCCATGGTGGCAGTGGGGTTATGGTATGGGCAGGCATAAGCTACGGAGAACAAGCACAATTATATTTTATCGATGGCCATTTGAATTCACAGAGATACCGGGATGAGATCCTGAGACCAATTGTCCTGCCATTCATCTGCCATCATCACCTCATGTTTCAGCATGGCCCCGTGTCGCAAGTGGCTATACACAATGTCCCAGTTCTTCCATGGCTTTCATACCAGACGCCACCCATTGAGCATGTTTGGGATGCTCTGGATGGACGTGTACGACAGAGTGTTCCAGTTCAAGCCAATATCCAACAACTTTGCACAGCCATTGAATAGGAGTGGGACAACATTCCACAGGCCACAATCAACAGCCTTATCAACTCTATGTGAAGGAGATGTGTCTCGCTGCATGAGGCAAAGGTGGTCACACCAGACACTGACTGGTTTTCTGATCCACGCTCCTACCCTTTTTTAAGGTATCTGT
>NW_026284742.1:0-1255 GCF_023373465.1 Oncorhynchus keta | reverse complement strand
GCAGAGGAGCCTGAATTGGGATATTGAACTGTAAAACAACTCTAATATCCTATGAACTGATAACCAGGATGCCACATCCTTTTCTGCTGAGGTTGCTATGTTGTTATTAATTTATGCAGTGTTGTGAACACCTGACTCAGAGACTCCATAGATTTGCAGTTATATGACAATGTTGTACTGCAAAGAATATATCAATTCAAAATATTGTACAATTTCTCTATACTTTAATATTACAACATGTTCTATGTATAAGTTGTAGTACTCTGATATCTTGTCTATTTTTGCACATTAATTTATTCTGTGACTTGTTCCTTTGTTTTCCAGATATAAAGGCCTGTATGTTGAAATACAAATAAAACACATTCCTTTAAAAGCATTGTCTCAATGGTATCTTAATCAGTAATGTATTAAAGTGTCAAATGTGTTTCTGGTTATTGTTGTCATCTGCTTTCTCAGTCAGACATTCAATAATTAAATGACTTATTTACCATTCAACTAACTCAAGGTGTCTTGGCACGTTCTGATGCCAGTTAAAAGTACTGCAAAGTTTTCATAGATTTTCATTTCATTGATAGCTGGCATGTGTGTGTTTAAGTCAAAGGTGCGAAGAGACCACGCGCTTAAACACCTGTTACCTCCCGGTCAAGAAGAGCAAAGGGTTTAGAGACAGCGACCTCAAATCACACTTCAAACTCAAACGAAGGTTTTTAGGGCCTTTTTACAACCCCAGAGAATGCGGAATGACGGAAACAAGGGGTTTCTCTCGACTTAGACAAAATGATGTCCTCCTCTACTTCTTGGAATATAGGAATTAATCATTAATTCACAGCATTTTATTCAGAGGTTCATGGTAAAATATTTATTTTTCCTTAATTGAAAAAAACGTATTTTTTATCCGAAGTATATTTTATATAGGCTTTATAACAAATGATGCCTAAAACAGCAGTGGGACAGCCTTGGTGTAAGGAACGTTTACAACTATAGAACGATTTACTCTCAAATATCGAGAGTAACCTATAGTCTGAAAGCGAATTCCAACGTAATTAACATTCATTAATATTAGTAAGTCTGAGCTAATAATATTTAACAAATGTGGTTCATCATCAGTACAATTACAATGTGTAGGCTATTAAAAATAGTCTGACTAGATCCGATTAATTTAAGTCTGGGACAGAATACATATTTCTTAAACAGGATATATATTTATCTATATCACCATATTATTCGGTTATTAGAATGTTCTGTGATGGGATCT
>NW_026284741.1:0-2685 GCF_023373465.1 Oncorhynchus keta | reverse complement strand
GCCCGAATACTTTTCCCGAATGCCCAGTATATGTAGATCAGCTTTAATACTGCAGATTGTAGCTTCGATCAATGTAATTTTCTGCATCATTTCCAATCCCCCATACATTATTGTCCCCTATAACCCTACCACCCCTCCCCTAATTGGAGTATACTAATGGACAACAACACTTAGGCGTCTACTTCCAGCTTATACATACTATAAACATTTTACAGACACAGTGTATTTTCCAACGTAGTGGGTGCTGTCTCTCACTAAAGAGGTGTTACATCTAGTTCATCTGCACAGGTACTGACAGCTAAGCTAAAAAAAAACGACATTCCAAAAGAGGTCCGGAAATCACGGTCACAAATATAAATTATATTTGGACACAGTTCTATTAGAACACACCAAAAACTACACGTATCGAGGACTAAATATCAGCAACACAGCTTTCACATGGCTGTAAACAAGCTGAGAGGCAACGCAAGAGCATTCTATGCCATTTAAAGGAAAATTAAAATCAAAATTCTAATTACAATCTCGCTCAAAGAGTTTTGCAAGACTGTATTGCATGTGCCAAAGAAAACCTCAAATAACGCCTGCAGAGAGCGGCATGGGCCCCCAGACCCCCTTCTCATTCCAGATAGAAAAAAAGAGCCATCACATTTACAACCATCTAAAAACAACTGACCTCCAAAACACTCGTCATCACATCCAGCTCGTACAATGGCTCAAGAGCTGAAACGAGTCCCCTCAGTCAACTGGTTCTGAGGCTCAGTTCACCAACCCAAACCAACCCCATAGAGCCTCAGGACAGCAGTCATCCAGCTGGTTCTGAGGCTCAGTTCACCAACCCAAACCAACCCCATAGAGCCTCAGGACAGCAGTCAGCCAGCTGGTTCTGAGGCTCAGTTCACCAGCCCAAACCAACCCCATAGAGCCTCAGGACAGCAGTCAGCCAGCTGGTTCTGAGGCTCAGTTCACCAACCCAAACCAACCCCATAGAGCCTCAGGACAGCAGTCAGCCAGCTGGTTCTGAGGCTCAGTTCACTAACCCAAACCAACCCCATAGAGCCTCAGGACAGCAGTCAGCCAGCTGGTTCTGAGGCTCAGTTCACCAACCCAAACCAACCCCATAGAGCCTCAGGACAGCAGTCATCCAGCTGGTTCTGAGGCTCAGTTCCTAACCCAAACCAACCCCATAGAGCCTCAGGACAGCAGTCATCCAGCTGGTTCTGAGGCTCAGTTCACCAACCCAAACCAACCCCATAGAGCCTCAGGACAGCAGTCATCCAGCTGGTTCTGAGGCTCGAGTTCCTGCTCAAACCAGCCCCATAGAGCCTCAGGACAGCAGTCAGCCAGCTGGTTCTGAGGCTCAGTTCACTAACCCAAACCAACCCCATAGAGCCTCAGGACAGCAGTCATCCAGCTGGTTCTGAGGCTCAGTTCCCAACCCAAGCCAACCCCATAGAGCCTCAGGACAGCAGTCAGCCAGCTGGTTCTGAGGCTCAGTTCATCAACCCAAACCAACCCCATAGAGCCTCAGGACAGCAGTCAGCCAGCTGGTTCTGAGGCTCAGTTCTCACCCAAACCAACCCCATAGAGCCTCAGGACAGCAGTCAGCCAGCTGGTTCTGAGGCTCAGTTCTCAACCCAAACCAACCCCATAGAGCCTCAGGACAGCAGTCAGCCAGCTGGTTCTGAGGCTCAGTTCCTAACCCAAACCAACCCCATAGAGCCTCAGGACAGCAGTCAGCCAGCTGGTTCTGAGGCTCAGTTCACCAACCCAAACCAACCCCATAGAGCCTCAGGACAGCAGTCAGCCAGCTGGTTCTGAGGCTCAGTTCCTAACCCAAACCAACCCCATAGAGCCTCAGGACAGCAGTCAGCCAGCTGGTTCTGAGGCTCAGTTCACTCAACCCAAACCAACCCCATAGAGCCTCAGGACAGCAGTCAGCCAGCTGGTTCTGAGGCTCAGTTCACTAACCCAAACCAACCCCATAGAGCCTCAGGACAGCAGTCAGCCAGCTGGTTCTGAGGCTCAGTTCACCAACCCAAACCAACCCCATAGAGCCTCAGGACAGCAGTCAGCCAGCTGGTTCTGAGGCTCAGTTCCTAACCCAAACCAACCCCATAGAGCCTCAGGACAGCAGTCAGCCAGCTGGTTCTGAGGCTCAGTTCCTAGCCAAACCAACCCCATAGAGCCTCAGGACAGCAGTCAGCCAGCTGGTTCTGAGGGGCTCAGTTCACTAGCCCAAACCAGACCCCATAGAGCCTAAGGACAGCAGTCAGCCAGCTGGTTCTGAGGCTCAGGTTCTCTAGCCCAAACCAACCATAGAGCCTCAGGACAGCAGATCATCCAGCTGGTTCACTGAGGCTCAGTTCCTAACGCAAACCAGCCCCATGGAGCCTTGGGACAGCAGTCAGCCAGCTGGTTCTGAGGCTCAGTTCTGGCCCAAACCAACCCCTGAGCCTGGGACAGCAGTCAGCCAGCTGGTTCTGAGGCTCAGTTCTCTCAGCAAACCAACCCAGAGGAGCCTCAGGACAGCAGTCAGCCGCTGGTTCTGAGGCTCAGTTCTAACCCAAACCAACTCCATAGAGCCTTGCAGCACTCAGAAAATCTCCAACCAAATCATCACAAAGCAAAAATAAAAATATATCACCTATTGAAAGACACCACAAAACAATTGAAGTAAGCTTCAAT
>NW_026284740.1:0-8849 GCF_023373465.1 Oncorhynchus keta | reverse complement strand
TATAGAGACGATAGATCTACCTGGTCTGTCGTAATATAATAGAGACAGTAGATCTAGCTGGTCTGTCATAATATAATAGAGACGGTAGATGTAGCTGGTCTGTCATAATATAATAGAGACAGTAGATCTAGCTGGTCTGTCATATTATAATAGAGACAATAGATCTAGCTGGTCTGTCATATTATTATAGAGACAGTAGATCTAGCTGGTCTGTCATATTATAATAGATACAGTAAATCTAGCTGGTCTGTCATATTATTATAGAGACGGTAGATCTAGCTGGCCTGTCATAATATAAAAGAGACAGCATATCTAGCTGGTCTGTCATATTATTATAGAGACAGTCAATCTAGCTGGTCTGTCATATTATAATTGATACAGTATATCTAGATGGTCTGTCATAATATAATAGAGACAGTAGATCTAGCTGGTCTGTCATATTATAATAGAGACAGTAGATCTAGCTGGTCTGTCATATTTTAATAGAGACAGTAGATCTAGCTGGTCTGTCATAGTATAATAGAGACAGTAGATCTAGCTGGCCTGTCATAATATAATAGAGACAGCATATCTAGCTGGCCTGTCATAATATAATAGAGACAGTATATCTAGCTGGTCTGTCATATTATAATAGAGACAGCATATCTAGCTGGCCTGTCATAATATAATAGAGACAGCATATCTAGCTGGTCTGTCATATTATTATAGAGACAGTCGATCTAGCTGGTCTGTCATATTATAATAGATACAGTATATCTAGATGGTCTGTCATAATATAATAGAGACAGTAGATCTAGCTGGTCTGTCATATTATTATAGAGACAGTCGATCTAGCTGGTCTGTCATATTATAATAGATACAGTATATCTAGATGGTCTGTCATAATATAATAGAGACAGTAGATCTAGCTGGTCTGTCATATTATAATAGAGACAATAGATCTAGCTGGTCTGTCATATTATTATAGAGACAGTAGATCTAGCTGGTCTGTCATATTATTATAGAGACGGTAGATCTAGCTGGTCTGTCATATTATAATAGAGACAGTAGATCTAGCTGGTCTGTCATAATACAATAGAGACAGTAGATCTAGCTGGTCTGTCATATTATAATAGAGACAGTAGATCTAGCTGGCCTTACATAATATAATAGAGACAGCATATCTAGCTGGTCTGTCATATTATATAGAGACAGTAGAGCTAGCTGGTCTGTCATAATACAATAGAGACAATAGATCTAGCTTGTCTGTCAAATAATAATAGAGACATTAGATCTAGCTTGTCTGTCATAATGTAATAGAGACAGCATATCTAGCTGGTCTGTCATATTATAATAGAGACAGTAGATCTAGCTGGTCTGTCATATTATAATAGAGACAGTAGATCTAGCTGGTCTGTCATATTATAATAGAGACAGTAGATCTAGCTGGTCTGTCATATTATTATAGAGACGATAGATCTACCTGGTCTGTCGTAATATAATAGAGACAGTAGATCTAGCTGGTCTGTCATAATATAATAGAGACAGTAGATGTAGCTGGTCTGTCATATTATAATAGAGACAGTAGATCTAGCTGGTCGGTCACATTATAATAGAGACAGTAGATCTAGCTGGTCTGTCATAATATAATAGCGACAGTAGATCTAGCTGGTCTGTCATATTATAATAGAGACAGTAGTTCTAGCTGGCCTGTCATAATATAATAGAGACAGCATATCTAGCTGGTCTGTCATATTATTATAGAGACAGTCGATCTAGCTGGTCTGTCATATTATAATAGATACAATATATCTAGATGGTCTGTCATAATATAATAGAGACAGTAGATCTAGCTGGTCTGTCATATTATAATAGAGACAGTAGGTCTAGCTGGTCTGTCATATTATAATAGAGACAGTAGATCTAGCTGGTCTGTCATATTATAATAGATACAGTATATCTATATGGTCTGTCATAATATAATAGAGACAGTAGATCTAGCTGGTCTGTCATATTATAATAGAGACAATAGATCTAGCTGGTCTGTCATATTATTATAGAGACACTAGATCTAGCTGGTCTGTCATATTATAATAGATACAGTAAATCTAGCTGGTCTGTCATATTATTATAGAGACGGTAGATCTACCTGGTCTGTCGTAATATAATAGAGACAGTAGATCTAGCTGGTCTGTCATAATACAATAGAGACAGTAGATCTAGCTGGTCTGTCATATTATAATAGAGACAGTAGATCTAGCTGGTCGGTCACATTATAATAGAGACAGTAGATCTAGCTGGTCTGTCATAATATAATAGCGACAGTAGATCTAGCTGGTCTGTCATATTATAATAGAGACAGTAGATCTAGCTGGTCTGTCATATTATAATAGAGACAGTAGATCTTGCTGGTCTGTCATAATATAATAGAGACAGTAGATCTAGCTGGTCTGTCATATTATAATAGAGACAGTAGATCTAGCTGGTCTGTCATATTATAATAGAGACGGTAGATCTAGCTGGTCTGTCATATTATTATAGAGACAGTAGATCTAGCTGGTCTGTCATATTATAATAGATACAGTAAATCTAGCTGGTCTGTCATATTATTATAGAGATGATAGATCTACCTGGTCTGTCGTAATATAATAGAGACAGTAGATCTAGCTGGTCTGTCATAATATAATAGAGACAGTAGATGTAGCTGGTCTGTCATATTATAATAGAGACAGTAGATCTAGCTGGTCGGTCACATTATAATAGAGACAGTAGATCTAGCTGGTCTGTCATAATATAATAGCGACAGTAGATCTAGCTGGTCTGTCATATTATAATAGAGACAGTAGATCTAGCTGGTCTGTCATATTATAATAGAGACAGTAGATCTAGCTGGTCTGTCATAATAATAATAATAATATATGCCATTTAGCTGACGCTTTTATCAAAGCGACTTACAGTCATGTGTGCATACATTCTACGTATGGGTGGTCCCGGGAATCGAACCCACTACCCTGGCGTTACAAGCGCCATGCTCTACCAACTGAGCCACAGAAGGATAGAGACAGTAGATCTAGCTGGTCTGTCATATTATAATAGATACAGTATATCTAGATGGTCTGTCATAATATAATAGAGACAGTAGATCTAGCTGGTCTGTCATATTATAATAGAGACAATAGATCTAGCTGGTCTGTCATATTATTATAGAGACAGTAGATCTAGCTGGTCTGTCATATTATAATAGATACAGTAAATCTAGCTGGTCTGTCATATTATTATAGAGACGGTAGATCTAGCTGGCCTGTCATAATATAAAAAGAGACAGCATATCTAGCTGGTCTGTCATATTATTATAGAGACAGTCAATCTAGCTGGTCTGTCATATTATAATTGATACAGTATATCTAGATGGTCTGTCATAATATAATAGAGACAGTAGATCTAGCTGGTCTGTCATATTATAATAGAGACAGTAGATCTAGCTGGTCTGTCATATTTTAATAGAGACAGTAGATCTAGCTGGTCTGTCATAGTATAATAGAGACAGTAGATCTAGCTGGCCTGTCATAATATAATAGAGACAGCATATCTAGCTGGCCTGTCATAATATAATAGAGACAGTATATCTAGCTGGTCTGTCATATTATAATAGAGACAGCATATCTAGCTGGCCTGTCATAATATAATAGAGACAGCATATCTAGCTGGTCTGTCATATTATTATAGAGACAGTCGATCTAGCTGGTCTGTCATATTATAATAGATACAGTATATCTAGATGGTCTGTCATAATATAATAGAGACAGTAGATCTAGCTGGTCTGTCATATTATTATAGAGACAGTCGATCTAGCTGGTCTGTCATATTATAATAGATACAGTATATCTAGATGGTCTGTCATAATATAATAGAGACAGTAGATCTAGCTGGTCTGTCATATTATAATAGAGACAATAGATCTAGCTGGTCTGTCATATTATTATAGAGACAGTAGATCTAGCTGGTCTGTCATATTATTATAGAGACGGTAGATCTAGCTGGTCTGTCATATTATAATAGAGACAGTAGATCTAGCTGGTCTGTCATAATACAATAGAGACAGCATATCTAGCTGGTCTGTCATATTATTATAGAGACAGTAGAGCTAGCTGGTCTGTCATAATACAATAGAGACAATAGATCTAGCTTGTCTGTCAAATAATAATAGAGACAGTAGATCTAGCTTGTCTGTCATAATGTAATAGAGACAGCATATCTAGCTGGTCTGTCATATTATAATAGAGACAGTAGATCTAGCTGGTCTGTCATATTATAATAGAGACAGTAGATCTAGCTGGTCTGTCATATTATAATAGAGACAGTAGATCTAGCTGGTCTGTCATATTATTATAGAGACAGTAGGTCTAGCTGGTCTGTCATATTATAATAGATACAGTAAATCTAGCTGGTCTGTCATATTATTTTAGAGACGATAGATCTACCTGGTCTGTCGTAATATAATAGAGACAGTAGATCTAGCTGGTCTGTCATATTATAATAGAGACAGTAGATCTAGCTGGTCTGTCATATTATAATAGAGACAGTAGATCTAGCTGGTCTGTCATATTATTATAGAGACGATAGATCTACCTGGTCTGTCGTAATATAATAGAGACAGTAGATCTAGCTGGTCTGTCATAATATAATAGAGACAGTAGATGTAGCTGGTCTGTCATAATATAATAGAGACAGTAGATCTAGCTGGTCTGTCATATTATAATAGAGACAATAGATCTAGCTGGTCTGTCATATTATTATAGAGACAGTAGATCTAGCTGGTCTGTCATATTATAATAGATACAGTAAATCTAGCTGGTCTGTCATATTATTATAGAGACGGTAGATCTAGCTGGCCTGTCATAATATAAAAGAGACAGCATATCTAGCTGGTCTGTCATATTATTATAGAGACAGTCAATCTAGCTGGTCTGTCATATTATAATTGATACAGTATATCTAGATGGTCTGTCATAATATAATAGAGACAGTAGATCTAGCTGGTCTGTCATATTATAATAGAGACAGTAGATCTAGCTGGTCTGTCATATTTTAATAGAGACAGTAGATCTAGCTGGTCTGTCATAGTATAATAGAGACAGTAGATCTAGCTGGCCTGTCATAATATAATAGAGACAGCATATCTAGCTGGCCTGTCATAATATAATAGAGACAGTATATCTAGCTGGTCTGTCATATTATAATAGAGACAGCATATCTAGCTGGCCTGTCATAATATAATAGAGACAGCATATCTAGCTGGTCTGTCATATTATTATAGAGACAGTCGATCTAGCTGGTCTGTCATATTATAATAGATACAGTATATCTAGATGGTCTGTCATAATATAATAGAGACAGTAGATCTAGCTGGTCTGTCATATTATTATAGAGACAGTCGATCTAGCTGGTCTGTCATATTATAATAGATACAGTATATCTAGATGGTCTGTCATAATATAATAGAGACAGTAGATCTAGCTGGTCTGTCATATTATAATAGAGACAATAGATCTAGCTGGTCTGTCATATTATTATAGAGACAGTAGATCTAGCTGGTCTGTCATATTATTATAGAGACGGTAGATCTAGCTGGTCTGTCATATTATAATAGAGACAGTAGATCTAGCTGGTCTGTCATAATACAATAGAGACAGTAGATCTAGCTGGTCTGTCATATTATAATAGAGACAGTAGATCTAGCTGGCCTTACATAATATAATAGAGACAGCATATCTAGCTGGTCTGTCATATTATTATAGAGACAGTAGAGCTAGCTGGTCTGTCATAATACAATAGAGACAATAGATCTAGCTTGTCTGTCAAATAATAATAGAGACATTAGATCTAGCTTGTCTGTCATAATGTAATAGAGACAGCATATCTAGCTGGTCTGTCATATTATAATAGAGACAGTAGATCTAGCTGGTCTGTCATATTATAATAGAGACAGTAGATCTAGCTGGTCTGTCATATTATAATAGAGACAGTAGATCTAGCTGGTCTGTCATATTATTATAGAGACGATAGATCTACCTGGTCTGTCGTAATATAATAGAGACAGTAGATCTAGCTGGTCTGTCATAATATAATAGAGACAGTAGATGTAGCTGGTCTGTCATATTATAATAGAGACAGTAGATCTAGCTGGTCGGTCACATTATAATAGAGACAGTAGATCTAGCTGGTCTGTCATAATATAATAGCGACAGTAGATCTAGCTGGTCTGTCATATTATAATAGAGACAGTAGTTCTAGCTGGCCTGTCATAATATAATAGAGACAGCATATCTAGCTGGTCTGTCATATTATTATAGAGACAGTCGATCTAGCTGGTCTGTCATATTATAATAGATACAATATATCTAGATGGTCTGTCATAATATAATAGAGACAGTAGATCTAGCTGGTCTGTCATATTATAATAGAGACAGTAGGTCTAGCTGGTCTGTCATATTATAATAGAGACAGTAGATCTAGCTGGTCTGTCATATTATAATAGATACAGTATATCTATATGGTCTGTCATAATATAATAGAGACAGTAGATCTAGCTGGTCTGTCATATTATAATAGAGACAATAGATCTAGCTGGTCTGTCATATTATTATAGAGACACTAGATCTAGCTGGTCTGTCATATTATAATAGATACAGTAAATCTAGCTGGTCTGTCATATTATTATAGAGACGGTAGATCTACCTGGTCTGTCGTAATATAATAGAGACAGTAGATCTAGCTGGTCTGTCATAATACAATAGAGACAGTAGATCTAGCTGGTCTGTCATATTATAATAGAGACAGTAGATCTAGCTGGTCGGTCACATTATAATAGAGACAGTAGATCTAGCTGGTCTGTCATAATATAATAGCGACAGTAGATCTAGCTGGTCTGTCATATTATAATAGAGACAGTAGATCTAGCTGGTCTGTCATATTATAATAGAGACAGTAGATCTTGCTGGTCTGTCATAATATAATAGAGACAGTAGATCTAGCTGGTCTGTCATATTATAATAGAGACAGTAGATCTAGCTGGTCTGTCATATTATAATAGAGACGGTAGATCTAGCTGGTCTGTCATATTATTATAGAGACAGTAGATCTAGCTGGTCTGTCATATTATAATAGATACAGTAAATCTAGCTGGTCTGTCATATTATTATAGAGATGATAGATCTACCTGGTCTGTCGTAATATAATAGAGACAGTAGATCTAGCTGGTCTGTCATAATACAATAGAGACAATAGATCTAGCTTGTCTGTCAAATAATAATAGAGACATTAGATCTAGCTTGTCTGTCATAATGTAATAGAGACAGCATATCTAGCTGGTCTGTCATATTATAATAGAGACAGTAGATCTAGCTGGTCTGTCATATTATAATAGAGACAGTAGATCTGGCTGGTCTGTCATATTATAATAGAGACAGTAGATCTAGCTGGTCTGTCATATTATTATAGAGACGATAGATCTACCTGGTCTGTCGTAATATAATAGAGACAGTAGATCTAGCTGGTCTGTCATAATATAATAGAGACAGTAGATCTAGCTGGTCTGTCATATTATAATAGAGACAGTAGATCTAGCTGGTCGGTCACATTATAATAGAGACAGTAGATCTAGCTGGTCTGTCATAATATAATAGCGACAGTAGATCTAGCTGGTCTGTCATATTATAATAGAGACAGTAGATCTAGCTGGCCTGTCATAATATAATAGAGACAGCATATCTAGCTGGTCTGTCAAAT
Source organism: Oncorhynchus keta (assembly GCF_023373465.1). NCBI lineage: Eukaryota > Metazoa > Chordata > Actinopteri > Salmoniformes > Salmonidae > Oncorhynchus > Oncorhynchus keta. The sequence goes on along the minus strand of NW_026284740.1, from coordinate 1,082 downwards.
TATTATAGAGACAGTCGATCTAGCTGGTCTGTCATATTATAATAGATACAGTAGATCTAGCTGGTCTGTCATATTATTATAGAGACAGTAGATCTAGCTGGTCTGTCATATTATAATAGATACAGTAAATCTAGCTGGTCTGTCATATTATTATAGAGATGGTAGATCTACCTAGTCTGTCGTAATATAATAGAGACAGTAGATCTAGCTGGTCTGTCATATTATAATAGAGACAATAGATCTAGCTGGTCTGTCATATTATTATAGAGACAGTAGATCTAGCTGGTCTGTCATATTATAATAGATACAGTAAATCTAGCTGGTCTGTCATATTATTATAGAGACAGTAGATCTAGCTGGTCTGTCATATTATAATAGATAGAGTAAATCTAGCTGGTCTGTCATATTATTATAGAGATGATAGATCTACCTGGTCTGTCGTAATATAATAGAGACAGTAGATCTAGCTGGTCTGTCATAATATAATAGAGACAGTAGATGTAGCTGGTCTGTCATATTATAATAGAGACAGTAGATCTAGCTGGTCGGTCACATTATAATAGAGACAGTAGATCTAGCTGGTCTGTCATAATATAATAGCCACAGTAGATCTGGCTGGTCTGTCATATTATAATAGAGACAGTAGATCTAGCTGGTCTGTCATATTATAATAGAGACAGTAGATCTAGCTGGTCTGTCATAATAATAATAATAATATATGCCATTTCAGCTGACGCTTATCCAAAGCGACTTACAGTCATGTGCATACATTCTACGTATGGGTGGTCCCGGGAATCGAACCCATCACCCCATGCTACAAGCGCCATGCTCTACCAACTGAGCCACAGAAGGATAGAGACAGTAGATCTAGCTGGTCTGTCATATTATAATAGATACAGTATATCTAGATGGTCTGTCATAATATAATAGAGACAGTAGATCTAGCTGGTCTGTCATATTATAATAGGGACAATAGATCTAGCTGGTCTGTCATATTATTATAGAGACAGTAGATCTAGCTGGTCTGTCATATTATAATAGATACAGTAAATCTAGCTGGTCTGTCATATTATTATAGAGAC
>NW_026284739.1:0-84655 GCF_023373465.1 Oncorhynchus keta | reverse complement strand
ACCAGCTAGTTCTACTGTCTCTATTATACTATGACAGACCAGCTAGATCTACTGTCTCTATTATAATATGACATACCAGCTAGACCTACTGTCGCTATTATACTATGACAGACCAGCTAGATCTACTGTCTCTATTATAATATGACAGATAGCTAGATCTACTGTCTCTATTATAGATGACATACCAGCTAGATCTACTGTCTCTATTATAATATGACAGACCAGCTAGATCTACTGTCTCTATAATAAGATGACAGACCAGCTAGATCTACTGTCTCTATTATATTATGATAAACCAGCTAGAGCGACTGTCTCTATTATAAGATGACATACCAGCTAGATCTACTGTCTCTATTAAAATGTAATAAATGTAATGACAGACCAGCTAGATCTACTGTCTCTATTATAAGATGACAGACCAGCTAGATCTACTGTCTCTAATATAATATGACAGACCAGCTAGATCTACTGTCTCTATATATTATGACAGACCAGCTAGTTCTACTGTCTCTATTATACTATGACAGACCAGCTAGATCTGTCTCTATTGTATTAAGACAGACCAGCTAGATCTACTGTCTCTATTATATTATGACAGACCAGCTAGTTCTACTGTCTCTATTATACTATGACAGACCAGCTAGATCTACTGTCTCTATTGTATTAAGACAGACCAGCTAGATCTACTGTCTCTATAATAATATGACATACCATCTAGACCTACTGTCGCTATTATACTATGACAGACCAGCTAGATATACTGTCTCTATTATACTATGACAGACCAGCTAGATCTACTGTCTCTATTGTATTAAGACAGACCAGCTAGATCTACTGTCTCTATTATAATATAACATACCAGCTAGATCTACTGTCTCTATTATAATATGACAGACCAGCTAGATCTACTGTCTCTATTATAATATGACAGACCAGCTAGATCTACTGTCTCTATTATAATATGACAGACCAGATAGATCTACTGTCTCTATTATAAGATGACATACCAGCTAGATCTACTGTTGCTATTATATTATGACAGACCAGCTAGATCTACTGTCTCTATTATAAGATGACAGACCAGCTAGATCTACTGTCTCTTTTGTATTAAAATAGACCAGCTAGATCTACTGTCTCTATTATAATGTGACATGCCAGCTAGACCTTCTGTCGCTATTATACTATGACAGACCAAGTAGATCTACTGTCTCTATTGTATTAAGACAGACCAGCTAGATCTACTGTCTCTATTATAATATAACATACCAGCTAGATCTACTGTCTCTATTATAATATGACAGACCAGCTAGATCTACTGTCTCTATTATAATATGACAGACCAGCTCGATCAACTGTTTATATTATATTAAGACAGACCAGCTAGATCTACTGGCTCGATTATAATATGACCAACCAGCTAGATCAACTGTCTCTATTATAATATGACATACCAGCTAGATCTATTGTCTCTATTATAATATGACAGACCAGCTAGATCTACTGTCTCTATTATAAGATGACATACCAGCTAGATCTACTGTCTCTATTATAATATGACAGACCAGCTAGATCTACTGTCTATTATAATATGACGGACCAGCTAGATCTACTGTCTATTATAATATGACGGACCAGCTAGATCTACTGTCTATTATAATATGACGGACCAGCTAGATCTACTGTCTATTATAATATGACGGACCAGCTAGATCTACTGTCTATTATAATATGACGGACCAGCTAGATCTACTGTCTCTATTATAAGATGACAGACCAGCTAGATCTACTGTCTCTATTATAATATGACGGACCAGCTAGATCTACTGTCTATTATAATATGACGGACCAGCTAGATCTACTGTCTCTACTATAATATGACAGACCAGCTAGATCTACTGTCTCTATTATAAGATGACATACCAGCTAGATCTACTGTCTCTATTATAATATGACAGACCAGCTAGATCTACTGTCTCTACTATAATATGACAGACCAGCTAGATCTACTGTCTCTATTATAAGATGACATACCAGCTAGATCTACTGTCTCTATTATAATATGACATACCAGCTAGACCTACTGTCGCTATTATAATATGACAGACCAGCTAGATCTACTGTCTCTATTATAAGATGACATACCAGCTAGATCTACTGTCTCTATTATAATATGACAGACCAGCTAGATCTACTGTCTCTATAATAAGATGACAGACCAGCTAGATCTACTGTCTCTATTATATTATGATAGACCAGCTAGAGCGACTGTCTCTATTATAAGATGACATACCAGCTAGATCTACTGTCTCTATTATAATATGACAGACCAACTAGATCTACTGTCTCTATTAAATGTAATAAATGTAATGACAGACCAGCTAGATCTACTGTCTCTATTATAATCTGACAGACCAGCTAGATCTACTGTCTCTATTATAATATAACATACCAGCTAGATCTACTGTCTCTATTATAAGATGACAGACCAGCTAGATCTACTGTCTCTATTATAATATGACAGACCAGCTAGATCTACTGTCTCTATTATAAGATGACAGACCAGCTAGATCTACTGTCTCTATTATAATATGACATACCATCTAGACCTACTGTCGCTATTATACTATGACAGACCAGCTAGATCTACTGTCTCTATTATACTATGACAGACCAGCTAGATCTACTGTCTCTATTGTATTAAGACAGACCAGCTAGATCTACTGTCTCTATTATAAGATGACATACCAGCTAGATCTACTGTCTCTATTATAATATGACAGACCAGCTAGATCTACTGTCTCTACTATAATATGACAGACCAGCTGACTACTGTCTCTATTATAAGATGACATACCAGCTAGATCTACTGTCTCTATTATAATATGACATACCAGCTAGACCTACTGTCGCTATTATAATATGACATACCAGCTAGACCTATTGTCGCTATTATAATATGACAGACCAGCTAGATCTACTGTCTCTATTATAAGATGACATACCAGCTAGATCTACTGTCTCTATTATAATATGACAGACCAGCTAGATCTACTGTCTCTATAATAAGATGACAGACCAGCTAGATCTACTGTCTCTATTATATTATGATAGACCAGCTAGAGCGACTGTCTCTATTATAAGATGACATACCAGCTAGATCTACTGTCTCTATTATAATATGACAGACCAACTAGATCTACTGTCTCTATTAAATGTAATAAATGTAATGACAGACCAGCTAGATCTACTGTCTCTATTATAATCTGACAGACCAGCTAGATCTACTGTCTCTATTATAATATAACATACCAGCTAGATCTACTGTCTCTATTATAAGATGACAGACCAGCTAGATCTACTGTCTCTATTATAAGATGACATACCAGCTAGATCTACTGTCTCTATTATAATATGACATACCAGCTAGACCTACTGTCGCTATTATAATATGACATACCAGCTAGACCTACTGTCGCTATTATAATATGACAGACCAGCTAGATCTACTGTCTCTATTATAAGATGACATACCAGCTAGATCTACTGTCTCTATTATAAGATGACATACCAGCTAGACCTACTGTCGCTATTATAATATGACAGACCAGCTAGATCTACTGTCGCTATTATAATATGACAGACCAGCTAGATCTACTGTCTCTATTATAATATATAATATAATATATGCCATTTAGCAGACGCTTTTATCCAAAGCGACTTACAGTCATGTGTGCATACATTCTACGTATGGGTGGTCCCGGGGATCGAACCCACTACCCTGGCGTTACAAGCGCCATGCTCTACCAACTGAGCTACAGAAGGACCATATAAGGACCATTATAAGATGACAGACCAGCTAGATCTACTGTCTCTATTATATTATGATAGACCAGCTAGAGCGACTGTCTCTATTATAAGATGACATACCAGCTAGATCTACTGTCTCTATTATAATATGACAGACCAACTAGATCTACTGTCTCTATTAAATGTAATAAATGTAATGACAGACCAGCTAGATCTACTGTCTCTATTATAATCTGACAGACCAGCTAGATCTACTGTCTCTATTATAATATAACATACCAGCTAGATCTACTGTCTCTATTATAAGATGACAGACCAGCTAGATCTACTGTCTCTATTATAATATGACAGACCAGCTAGATCTACTGTCTCTATTATAAGATGACAGACCAGCTAGATCTACTGTCTCTATTATAATATGACATACCATCTAGACCTACTGTCGCTATTATACTATGACAGACCAGCTAGATCTACTGTCTCTATTATACTATGACAGACCAGCTAGATCTACTGTCTCTATTGTATTAAGACAGACCAGCTAGATCTACTGTCTCTATTATAAGATGACATACCAGCTAGATCTACTGTCTCTATTATAATATGACAGACCAGCTAGATCTACTGTCTCTACTATAATATGACAGACCAGCTAGATCTACTGTCTCTATTATAAGATGACATACCAGCTAGATCTACTGTCTCTATTATAATATGACATACCAGCTAGACCTACTGTCGCTATTATAATATGACATACCAGCTAGACCTATTGTCGCTATTATAATATGACAGACCAGCTAGATCTACTGTCTCTATTATAAGATGACATACCAGCTAGATCTACTGTCTCTATTATAATATGACAGACCAGCTAGATCTACTGTCTCTATAATAAGATGACAGACCAGCTAGATCTACTGTCTCTATTATATTATGATAGACCAGCTAGAGCGACTGTCTCTATTATAAGATGACATACCAGCTAGATCTACTGTCTCTATTATAATATGACAGACCAACTAGATCTACTGTCTCTATTAAATGTAATAAATGTAATGACAGACCAGCTAGATCTACTGTCTCTATTATAATCTGACAGACCAGCTAGATCTACTGTCTCTATTATAATATAACATACCAGCTAGATCTACTGTCTCTATTATAAGATGACAGACCAGCTAGATCTACTGTCTCTATTATAATATGACAGACCAGCTAGATCTACTGTCTCTATTATAAGATGACAGACCAGCTAGATCTACTGTCTCTATTATAATATGACATACCATCTAGACCTACTGTCGCTATTATACTATGACAGACCAGATAGATCTACTGTCTCTATTATACTATGACAGACCAGCTAGATCTACTGTCTCTATTATAATATGACAGACCAGCTAGATCTACTGTCTCTATTATAATATGACAGACCAGCGAGATCTACTGTCTCTATTATAAGATGACATACCAGCTAGATCTACTGTTGCTATTATATTATGACAGACCAGCTAGATCTACTGTCTCTATTATACTATGACAGACCAGCTAGATCTACTGTCTCTATTGTATTAAGACAGACCAGCGAGATCTACTGTCTCTATTATAATATGACAGACCAGCTAGATCTACTGTTTCTATTATAATATGACAGACCAGCTAGATCTACTGTCTCTATTATAATATGACAGACCAGCGAGATCTACTGTCTCTATTATAAGATGACATACCAGCTAGATCTACTGTTGCTATTATATTATGACAGACCAGCTAGATCTACTGTCTCTATTATAATCTGACAGACCAGCTAGATCTACTGTCTCTATTATAATATAACATACCAGCTAGATCTACTGTCTCTATTATAATATGACAGACCAGCTAGATCTACTGTCTCTATTATAATATGACAGACCAGCTAGATATACTGTCTCTATTATAATATGACAGACCAGCGAGATCTACTGTCTCTATTATAATATGACAGACCAGCTAGATCTACTGTCTCTATTATAATATGACATACCAGCTAGATCTACTGTTGCTATTATATTATGACAGACCAGCTAGATCTACTGTCTTTATTATAATTTGACAGACCAGCTAGATCGACTGTCTCTATTATAATATGACAGACCAGCTAGATCTACTGTCTCTATTATAATATGACAGACCAGCTAGATCTACTGTCTCTATTATAATATGACAGACCAGCTAGATCTACTGTCTCTATTATAATATGACAGACCAGCGAGATCTACTGTCTCTATTATAATATGACAGACCAACTAGATCTACTGTCTCTATTAAATGTAATAAATGTAATGACAGACCAGCTAGATCTACTGTCTCTATTATAATATGACAGACCAGCTAGATCTACTGTCTCTATTATAATATGACAGACCAGCGAGATCTACTGTCTCTATTATATTATGACAGACCAGCTAGATCTACTGTCTCTATTATAATATGACAGACCAGCTAGATCTACTGTCTCTATTATAATATGACAGACCAGCTAGATCTACTGTCTCTATTATAATATGACAGACCAGCGAGATCTACTGTCTCTATTATAAGATGACATACCAGCTAGATCTACTGTTGCTATTATATTATGACAGACCAGCTAGATCTACTGTCTTTATTATAATTTGACAGACCAGCTAGATCTACTGTCTCTATTATAATATGACAGACCAGCGAGATCTACTGTCTCTATTATAAGATGACATACCAGCTAGATCTACTGTTGCTATTATAATATGACAGACCAGCGAGATCTACTGTATCTATTATAATATGACAGACCAGCTAGATCTACTGTCTCTATTATATTATGACAGACCAGCTAGTTCTACTGTCTCTATTATACTATGACAGACCAGCTAGATCTACTGTCTCTTTTGTATTAAGATAGACCAGCTAGATCTACTGTCTCTATTATAATGTGACATGCCAGCTAGACCTACTGTCGCTATTATACTATGACAGACCAGGTAGATCTACTGTCTCTATTGTATTAAGACAGACCAGCTAGTTCTACTGTCTCTATTATACTATGACATACCAGCTAGATCTACTGTCTCTATTATAATATGACAGACCAGCTGGATCTACTGGCTCTATTATATATAATGACAGACCAGCTAGATCTACTGTCTCTATTATGTTATGACAGACCAGCTAGATCTACTGTCTCTATTATAATAGGACAGACCATTTAGATCTACTGTCTCTATTATAATATGACAGACCAGCTAGATCTACTGTCTCTATTATATTATGACAGACCAGCTAGATCTACTGTCTCTTTTATAATATGACAGACCAGATAGATCTACTGTCTCTATTATAAGATGACAGACCAGCTAGATCTACTGTCTCTATTATATTATGACAGACCAGCTAGATCTACTGTCTCTATTATAATATGACAGACCATTTAGATCTACTGTCTCTATTATAATATGACAGACCAGCTAGATCTACTGTCTCTATTATATTATGACAGACCAGCTAGATCTACTGTCTCTTTTATAATATGACAGACCAGATAGATCTACTGTCTCTATTATAAGATGACATGCCAGCTAGACCTACTGTCGCTATTATACTATGACATACCAGCTAGATCTACTGTCTCTATTATAATATGACAGACCAGCTGGATCTACTGGCTCTATTATATAATGACAGACCAGCTAGATCTACTGTCTCTATTATGTTATGACAGACCAGCTAGATCTACTGTCTCTATTATAATATGACAGACCATTTAGATCTACTGTCTCTATTATAATATGACAGACCAGCTAGATCTACTGTCTCTATTATATTATGACAGACCAGCTAGATCTACTGTCTCTTTTATAATATGACAGACCAGATAGATCTACTGTCTCTATTATAAGATGACATACCAGCTAGATCTACTGTCGCTATTATATTATGACAGACCAGCTAGATCTACTGTCTTTATTATAATTTGACAGACCAGCTAGAGCGACTGTCTCTATTAGAAGATGACATACCAGCTAGATCTACTGTCTCTATTATAATATGACAGACCATCTAGATCTACTGTCTCTATTATAAGATGACAGACCAGCTAGATCTACTGTCTCTATTATGTTATGACAGACCAGCTAGATCTACTGTCTCTATTATAAGATGACAGACCAGCTAGATCTACTGGCTCGATTATAATATGACCAACCAGCTAGATCAACTGTCTCTATTATAATATGACAGACCAGCTAGATCTACTGTCTCTATTATAAGATGACATACCAGCTAGATCTACTGTCTCTATTATAATATGACAGACCAGCTAGATCTACTGTCTCTATAATAAGATGACAGACCAGCTAGATCTACTGTCTCTATTATAAGATGACATACCAGCTAGATCTACTGTCTTTATTATAATTTGACAGACCAGCTAGATCGACCGTCTTTATTATAATTTGACAGACCAGCTAGATCTACTGTCTCTATTGTATTAAGACAGACCAGCTAGATCTACTGTCTCTATTATAATATGACATACCAGCTAGACCTACTGTCGCTATTATACTATGACAGACCAGCTAGATCGACTGTCTCTATTATAAGATGACATACCAGCTAGATCTACTGTCTCTATTATAATATGACAGACCAGCTAGATCTACTGTCTCTATTATAAGATGACATACCAGCTAGATCTACTGTCTCTATTATAATATGACAGACCAGCTAGATCGACTGTCTCTATTATAAGATTACATACCAGCTAGATCTACTGTCTCTATTATAACATGACAGACCAGCTGGATCTACTGGCTCTATTATATTATGACAGACCAGCTAGATCTACTGTCTCTATTATGTTATGACAGACCAGCTAGATCTACTCTCTATTATAATATGACAGACCATCTAGATCTACTGTCTCTATTATAATATGACAGACCAGCTAGATCTACTGTCTCTATTATATTATGACAGACCAGCTAGATCTACTGTCTCTATTATATTATGACAGACCAGCTAGATCTACTGTCTCTATTATAATATGACAGACCAGCGAGATCTACTGTCTCTATTATAATATGACAGACCAACTAGATCTACTGTCTCTATTAAATGTAATAAATGTAATGACAGACCAGCTAGATCTACTGTCTCTATTATAATATGACAGACCAGCTAGATCTACTGTCTCTATTATAATATGACAGACCAGCGAGATCTACTGTCTCTATTATATTATGACAGACCAGCTAGATCTACTGTCTCTATTATAATATGACAGACCAGCTAGATCTACTGTCTCTATTATAATATGACAGACCAGCTAGATCTACTGTCTCTATTATAATATGACAGACCAGCGAGATCTACTGTCTCTATTATAAGATGACATACCAGCTAGATCTACTGTTGCTATTATATTATGACAGACCAGCTAGATCTACTGTCTTTATTATAATTTGACAGACCAGCTAGATCTACTGTCTCTATTATAATATGACAGACCAGCGAGATCTACTGTCTCTATTATAAGATGACATACCAGCTAGATCTACTGTTGCTATTATAATATGACAGACCAGCGAGATCTACTGTATCTATTATAATATGACAGACCAGCTAGATCTACTGTCTCTATTATATTATGACAGACCAGCTAGTTCTACTGTCTCTATTATACTATGACAGACCAGCTAGATCTACTGTCTCTTTTGTATTAAGATAGACCAGCTAGATCTACTGTCTCTATTATAATGTGACATGCCAGCTAGACCTACTGTCGCTATTATACTATGACAGACCAGCTAGATCTACTGTCTCTATTATAATATGACAGACCATTTAGATCTACTGTCTCTATTATAATATGACAGACCAGCTAGATCTACTGTCTCTATTATATTATGACAGACCAGCTAGATCTACTGTCTCTTTTATAATATGACAGACCAGATAGATCTACTGTCTCTATTATAAGATGACATACCAGCTAGATCTACTGTCGCTATTATATTATGACAGACCAGCTAGATCTACTGTCTTTATTATAATTTGACAGACCAGCTAGAGCGACTGTCTCTATTAGAAGATGACATACCAGCTAGATCTACTGTCTCTATTATAATATGACAGACCATCTAGATCTACTGTCTCTATTATAAGATGACAGACCAGCTAGATCTACTGTCTCTATTATGTTATGACAGACCAGCTAGATCTACTGTCTCTATTATAAGATGACAGACCAGCTAGATCTACTGGCTCGATTATAATATGACCAACCAGCTAGATCAACTGTCTCTATTATAATATGACAGACCAGCTAGATCTACTGTCTCTATTATAAGATGACATACCAGCTAGATCTACTGTCTCTATTATAATATGACAGACCAGCTAGATCTACTGTCTCTATAATAAGATGACAGACCAGCTAGATCTACTGTCTCTATTATAAGATGACATACCAGCTAGATCTACTGTCTTTATTATAATTTGACAGACCAGCTAGATCGACCGTCTTTATTATAATTTGACAGACCAGCTAGATCTACTGTCTCTATTGTATTAAGACAGACCAGCTAGATCTACTGTCTCTATTATAATATGACATACCAGCTAGACCTACTGTCGCTATTATACTATGACAGACCAGCTAGATCGACTGTCTCTATTATAAGATGACATACCAGCTAGATCTACTGTCTCTATTATAATATGACAGACCAGCTAGATCTACTGTCTCTATTATAAGATGACATACCAGCTAGATCTACTGTCTCTATTATAATATGACAGACCAGCTAGATCGACTGTCTCTATTATAAGATTACATACCAGCTAGATCTACTGTCTCTATTATAACATGACAGACCAGCTGGATCTACTGGCTCTATTATATTATGACAGACCAGCTAGATCTACTGTCTCTATTATGTTATGACAGACCAGCTAGATCTACTCTCTATTATAATATGACAGACCATCTAGATCTACTGTCTCTATTATAATATGACAGACCAGCTAGATCTACTGTCTCTATTATATTATGACAGACCAGCTAGATCTACTGTCTCTATTATATTATGACAGACCAGCTAGATCTACTGTCTCTATTATAATATGACAGACCAGCAAGATCTACTGTCTCTATTATAATATGACAGACCAACTAGATCTACTGTCTCTATTAAATGTAATAAATGTAATGACAGACCAGCTAGATCTACTGTCTCTATTATAATATGACAGACCAGCTAGATCTACTGTCTCTATTATAATATGACAGACCAGCGAGATCTACTGTCTCTATTATATTATGACAGACCAGCTAGATCTACTGTCTCTATTATAATATGACAGACCAGCTAGATCTACTGTCTCTATTATAATATGACAGACCAGCTAGATCTACTGTCTCTATTATAATATGACAGACCAGCGAGATCTACTGTCTCTATTATAAGATGACATACCAGCTAGATCTACTGTTGCTATTATATTATGACAGACCAGCTAGATCTACTGTCTTTATTATAATTTGACAGACCAGCTAGATCTACTGTCTCTATTATAATATGACAGACCAGCGAGATCTACTGTCTCTATTATAAGATGACATACCAGCTAGATCTACTGTTGCTATTATATTATGACAGACCAGCTAGATCTACTGTCTTTATTATAATTTGACAGACCAGCTAGATCTACTGTCTCTATTATAATATGACAGACCAGCGAGATCTACTGTCTCTATTATAAGATGACATACCAGCTAGATCTACTGTTGCTATTATAATATGACAGACCAGCGAGATCTACTGTATCTATTATAATATGACAGACCAGCTAGATCTACTGTCTCTATTATATTATGACAGACCAGCTAGTTCTACTGTCTCTATTATACTATGACAGACCAGCTAGATCTACTGTCTCTTTTGTATTAAGATAGACCAGCTAGATCTACTGTCTCTATTATAATGTGACATGCCAGCTAGACCTACTGTCGCTATTATACTATGACAGACCAGGTAGATCTACTGTCTCTATTGTATTAAGACAGACCAGCTAGTTCTACTGTCTCTATTATACTATGACATACCAGCTAGGTCTACTGTCTCTATTATAATATGACAGACCAGCTGGATCTACTGGCTCTATTATATAATGACAGACCAGCTAGATCTACTGTCTCTATTATGTTATGACAGACCAGCTAGATCTACTGTCTCTATTATAATAGGACAGACCATTTAGATCTACTGTCTCTATTATAATATGACAGACCAGCTAGATCTACTGTCTCTATTATATTATGACAGACCAGCTAGATCTACTGTCTCTTTTATAATATGACAGACCAGATAGATCTACTGTCTCTATTATAAGATGACAGACCAGCTAGATCTACTGTCTCTATTATATTATGACAGACCAGCTAGATCTACTGTCTCTATTATAATATGACAGACCATTTAGATCTACTGTCTCTATTATAATATGACAGACCAGCTAGATCTACTGTCTCTATTATATTATGACAGACCAGCTAGATCTACTGTCTCTATTATATTATGACAGACCAGCTAGATCTACTGTCTCTTTTATAATATGACAGACCAGATAGATCTACTGTCTCTATTATAAGATGACATGCCAGCTAGACCTACTGTCGCTATTATACTATGACATACCAGCTAGATCTACTGTCTCTATTATAATATGACAGACCAGCTGGATCTACTGGCTCTATTATATAATGACAGACCAGCTAGATCTACTGTCTCTATTATGTTATGACAGACCAGCTAGATCTACTGTCTCTATTATAATATGACAGACCATTTAGATCTACTGTCTCTATTATAATATGACAGACCAGCTAGATCTACTGTCTCTATTATATTATGACAGACCAGCTAGATCTACTGTCTCTTTTATAATATGACAGACCAGATAGATCTACTGTCTCTATTATAAGATGACATACCAGCTAGATCTACTGTCGCTATTATATTATGACAGACCAGCTAGATCTACTGTCTTTATTATAATTTGACAGACCAGCTAGAGCGACTGTCTCTATTAGAAGATGACATACCAGCTAGATCTACTGTCTTTATTATAATTTGACAGACCAGCTAGAGCGACTGTCTCTATTAGAAGATGACATACCAGCTAGATCTACTGTCTCTATTATAATATGACAGACCATCTAGATCTACTGTCTCTATTATAAGATGACAGACCAGCTAGATCTACTGTCTCTATTATGTTATGACAGACCAGCTAGATCTACTGTCTCTATTATAAGATGACAGACCAGCTAGATCTACTGGCTCGATTATAATATGACCAACCAGCTAGATCAACTGTCTCTATTATAATATGACATACCAGCTAGATCTACTGTCTCTATTATAATATGACAGACCAGCTAGATCTACTGTCTCTATTATAAGATGACATACCAGCTAGATCTACTGTCTCTATTATAATATGACAGACCAGCTAGATCTACTGTCTCTATAATAAGATGACAGACCAGCTAGATCTACTGTCTCTATTATAAGATGACATACCAGCTAGATCTACTCAAATCAAATCAAATCAAATGTATTTATATAGCCCTTCGTACATCAGCTGATATCTCAAAGTGCTGTACAGAAACCCAGCCTAAAACCCCAAACAGCAAACAATGCAGGTGTAAAATCTACTGTCTTTATTATAATTTGACAGACCAGCTAGATCGACCGTCTTTATTATAATTTGACAGACCAGCTAGATCTACTGTCTCTATTGTATTAAGACAGACCAGCTAGATCTACTGTCTCTATTATAATATGACATACCAGCTAGACCTACTGTCGCTATTATACTATGACAGACCAGCTAGATCGACTGTCTCTATTATAAGATGACATACCAGCTAGATCTACTGTCTCTATTATAATATGACAGACCAGCTAGATCTACTGTCTCTATTATAAGATGACATACCAGCTAGATCTACTGTCTCTATTATAATATGACAGACCAGCTAGATCGACTGTCTCTATTATAAGATTACATACCAGCTAGATCTACTGTCTCTATTATAACATGACAAACCAGCTGGATCTACTGGCTCTATTATATTATGACAGACCAGCTAGATCTACTGTCTCTATTATGTTATGACAGACCAGCTAGATCTACTCTCTATTATAATATGACAGACCATCTAGATCTACTGTCTCTATTATAATATGACAGACCAGCTAGATCTACTGTCTCTATTATATTATGACAGACCAGCTAGATCTACTGTCTCTATTATATTATGACAGACCAGCTAGATCTACTGTCTCTATTATAATATGACAGACCAGCTAGATCTACTGTCTCTATTATAAGATAACATACCAGCTAGATCTACTGTCTCTATTATAATATGACAGACCAGCTAGATCTACTGTCTCTATAATAAGATGACAGACCAGCTAGATCTACTGTCTCTATTATAATATGACAGACCATCTAGATCTACTGTCTCTATTATAAGATGACAGACCAGCTAGATCTACTGTCTCTATTATAATATGACAGACCAGCGAGATCTACTGTCTCTATTATAAGATGACATACCAGCTAGATCTACTGTTGCTATTATATTATGACAGACCAGCTAGATCTACTGTCTTTATTATAATTTGACAGACCAGCTAGATCTACTGTCTCTATTATAATATGACAGACCAGCGAGATCTACTGTCTCTATTATAAGATGACATACCAGCTAGATCTACTGTTGCTATTATAATATGACAGACCAGCGAGATCTACTGTATCTATTATAATATGACAGACCAGCTAGATCTACTGTCTCTATTATATTATGACAGACCAGCTAGTTCTACTGTCTCTATTATACTATGACAGACCAGCTAGATCTACTGTCTCTTTTGTATTAAGATAGACCAGCTAGATCTACTGTCTCTATTATAATGTGACATGCCAGCTAGACCTACTGTCGCTATTATACTATGACAGACCAGGTAGATCTACTGTCTCTATTGTATTAAGACAGACCAGCTAGTTCTACTGTCTCTATTATACTATGACATACCAGCTAGATCTACTGTCTCTATTATAATATGACAGACCAGCTGGATCTACTGGCTCTATTATATAATGACAGACCAGCTAGATCTACTGTCTCTATTATGTTATGACAGACCAGCTAGATCTACTGTCTCTATTATAATAGGACAGACCATTTAGATCTACTGTCTCTATTATAATATGACAGACCAGCTAGATCTACTGTCTCTATTATATTATGACAGACCAGCTAGATCTACTGTCTCTTTTATAATATGACAGACCAGATAGATCTACTGTCTCTATTATAAGATGACAGACCAGCTAGATCTACTGTCTCTATTATATTATGACAGTCCAGCTAGATCTACTGTCTCTATTATAATATGACAGACCATTTAGATCTACTGTCTCTATTATAAGATGACATGCCAGCTAGACCTACTGTCGCTATTATACTATGACATACCAGCTAGATCTACTGTCTCTATTATAATATGACAGACCAGCTGGATCTACTGGCTCTATTATATAATGACAGACCAGCTAGACCTACTGTCTCTATTATCTTATGACAGACCAGCTAGATCTACTGTCTCTATTATAATATGACAGACCATTTAGATCTACTGTCTCTATTATAATATGACAGACCAGCTAGATCTACTGTCTCTATTATATTATGACAGACCAGCTAGATCTACTGTCTCTTTTATAATATGACAGACCAGATAGATCTACTGTCTCTATTATAAGATGACATACCAGCTAGATCTACTGTCGCTATTATATTATGACAGACCAGCTAGATCTACTGTCTTTATTATAATTTGACAGACCAGCTAGAGCGACTGTCTCTATTAGAAGATGACATACCAGCTAGATCTACTGTCTCTATTATAATATGACAGACCATCTAGATCTACTGTCTCTATTATAAGATGACAGACCAGCTAGATCTACTGTCTCTATTATGTTATGACAGACCAGCTAGATCTACTGTCTCTATTATAAGATGACAGACCAGCTAGATCTACTGGCTCGATTATAATATGACCAACCAGCTAGATCAACTGTCTCTATTATAATATGACATACCAGCTAGATCTACTGTCTCTATTATAATATGACAGACCAGCTAGATCTACTGTCTCTATTATAAGATGACATACCAGCTAGATCTACTGTCTCTATTATAATATGACAGACCAGCTAGATCTACTGTCTCTATTATATTATGACAGACCAGCTAGATCTACTGTCTCTATTATAATATGACAGACCAGCTAGATCTACTGTCTCTATTATAATATGACAGACCAGCTAGATCTACTGTCTCTATAATAAGATGACAGACCAGCTAGATCTACTGTCTCTATTATAAGATGACATACCAGCTAGATCTACTGTCTTTATTATAATTTGACAGACCAGCTAGATCGACCGTCTTTATTATAATTTGACAGACCAGCTAGATCTACTGTCTCTATTGTATTAAGACAGACCAGCTAGATCTACTGTCTCTATTATAATATGACATACCAGCTAGACCTACTGTCGCTATTATACTATGACAGACCAGCTAGATCGACTGTCTCTATTATAAGATGACATACCAGCTAGATCTACTGTCTCTATTATAAGATGACATACCAGCTAGATCTACTGTCTCTATTATAAGATGACAGACCAGCTAGATCTACTGTCTCTATTATAATATGACAGACCAGCTAGATCGACTGTCTCTATTATAAGATTACATACCAGCTAGATCTACTGTCTCTATTATAACATGACAGACCAGCTGGATCTACTGGCTCTATTATATTATGACAGACCAGCTAGATCTACTGTCTCTATTATGTTATGACAGACCAGCTAGATCTACTCTCTATTATAATATGACAGACCATCTAGATCTACTGTCTCTATTATAATATGACAGACCAGCTAGATCTACTGTCTCTATTATATTATGACAGACCAGCTAGATCTACTGTCTCTATTATATTATGACAGACCAGCTAGATCTACTGTCTCTATTATAATATGACAGACCAGCTAGATCTACTGTCTCTATTATAAGATAACATACCAGCTAGATCTACTGTCTCTATTATAATATGACAGACCAGCTAGATCTACTGTCTCTATAATAAGATGACAGACCAGCTAGATCTACTGTCTCTATTATAATATGACAGACCATCTAGATCTACTGTCTCTATTATAAGATGACAGACCAGCTAGATCTACTGTCTCTATTATAATATGACAGACCAGCTAGATCTACTGTCTCTATTATATTATGACAGACCAGCTAGTTCTACTGTCTCTATTATACTATGACAGACCAGCTAGATCTACTGTCTCTATATGACATACCAGCTAGACCTACTGTCGCTATTATACTATGACAGACCAGCTAGATCTACTGTCTCTATTATAATATGACAGACCAGCTAGATCTACTGTCTCTATTATAAGATGACATACCAGCTAGATCTACTGTCTCTATTATAATATGACAGACCAGCTAGATCTACTGTCTCTATTATATTATGACAGACCAGCTAGATCTACTGTCTCTATTATAATATGACAGACCAGCTAGATCTACTGTCTCTATTATAATATGACAGACCAGCTAGATCTACTGTCTCTATAATAAGATGACAGACCAGCTAGATCTACTGTCTCTATTATAAGATGACATACCAGCTAGATCTACTGTCTTTATTATAATTTGACAGACCAGCTAGATCGACCGTCTTTATTATAATTTGACAGACCAGCTAGATCTACTGTCTCTATTGTATTAAGACAGACCAGCTAGATCTACTGTCTCTATTATAATATGACAGACCAGCTAGACCTACTGTCGCTATTATACTATGACAGACCAGCTAGATCGACTGTCTCTATTATAAGATGACATACCAGCTAGATCTACTGTCTCTATTATAATATGACAGACCAGCTAGATCTACTGTCTCTATTATAAGATGACAGACCAGCTAGATCTACTGTCTCTATTATAATATGACAGACCAGCTAGATCGACTGTCTCTATTATAAGATTACATACCAGCTAGATCTACTGTCTCTATTATAACATGACAGACCAGCTGGATCTACTGGCTCTATTATATTATGACAGACCAGCTAGATCTACTGTCTCTATTATGTTATGACAGACCAGCTAGATCTACTCTCTATTATAATATGACAGACCATCTAGATCTACTGTCTCTATTATAATATGACAGACCAGCTAGATCTACTGTCTCTATTATATTATGACAGACCAGCTAGATCTACTGTCTCTATTATATTATGACAGACCAGCTAGATCTACTGTCTCTATTATAATATGACAGACCAGCTAGATCTACTGTCTCTATTATAAGATAACATACCAGCTAGATCTACTGTCTCTATTATAATATGACAGACCAGCTAGATCTACTGTCGCTATAATAAGATGACAGACCAGCTAGATCTACTGTCTCTATTATAATATGACAGACCATCTAGATCTACTGTCTCTATTATAATATGACAGACCATCTAGATCTACTGTCTCTATTATAAGATGACAGACCAGCTAGATCTACTGTCTCTATTATAATATGACAGACCAGCGAGATCTACTGTCTCTATTATAAGATGACATACCAGCTAGATCTACTGTTGCTATTATATTATGACAGACCAGCTAGATCTACTGTCTTTATTATAATTTGACAGACCAGCTAGATCTACTGTCTCTATTATAATATGACAGACCAGCTAGATCTACTGTCTCTATTATAAGATGACATACCAGCTAGATCTACTGTTGCTATTATAATATGACAGACCAGCGAGATCTACTGTATCTATTATAATATGACAGACCAGCTAGATCTACTGTCTCTATTATATTATGACAGACCAGCTAGTTCTACTGTCTCTATTATACTATGACAGACCAGCTAGATCTACTGTCTCTTTTGTATTAAGATAGACCAGCTAGATCTACTGTCTCTATTATAATGTGACATGCCAGCTAGACCTACTGTCGCTATTATACTATGACAGACCAGGTAGATCTACTGTCTCTATTGTATTAAGACAGACCAGCTAGTTCTACTGTCTCTATTGTATTAAGACAGACCAGCTAGTTCTACTGTCTCTATTATACTATGACATACCAGCTAGATCTACTGTCTCTATTATAATATGACAGACCAGCTGGATCTACTGGCTCTATTATATAATGACAGACCAGCTAGATCTACTGTCTCTATTATGTTATGACAGACCAGCTAGATCTACTGTCTCTATTATAATAGGACAGACCATTTAGATCTACTGTCTCTATTATAATATGACAGACCAGCTAGATCTACTGTCTCTATTATATTATGACAGACCAGCTAGATCTACTGTCTCTTTTATAATATGACAGACCAGATAGATCTACTGTCTCTATTATAAGATGACAGACCAGCTAGATCTACTGTCTCTATTATATTATGACAGACCAGCTAGATCTACTGTCTCTATTATAATATGACAGACCATTTAGATCTACTGTCTCTATTATAATATGACAGACCAGCTAGATCTACTGTCTCTATTATATTATGACAGACCAGCTAGATCTACTGTCTCTTTTATAATATGACAGACCAGATAGATCTACTGTCTCTATTATAAGATGACATGCCAGCTAGACCTACTGTCGCTATTATACTATGACATACCAGCTAGATCTACTGTCTCTATTATAATATGACAGACCAGCTAGATCTACTGTCTCTATTATATTATGACAGACCAGCTAGATCTACTGTCTCTTTTATAATATGACAGACCAGATAGATCTACTGTCTCTATTATAAGATGACAGACCAGCTGGATCTACTGGCTCTATTATATAATGACAGACCAGCTAGATCTACTGTCTCTATTATGTTATGACAGACCAGCTAGATCTACTGTCTCTATTATAATATGACAGACCATTTAGATCTACTGTCTCTATTATAATATGACAGACCAGCTAGATCTACTGTCTCTATTATATTATGACAGACCAGCTAGATCTACTGTCTCTTTTATAATATGACAGACCAGATAGATCTACTGTCTCTATTATAAGATGACATACCAGCTAGATCTACTGTCGCTATTATATTATGACAGACCAGCTAGATCTACTGTCTTTATTATAATTTGACAGACCAGCTAGAGCGACTGTCTCTATTAGAAGATGACATACCAGCTAGATCTACTGTCTCTATTATAATATGACAGACCATCTAGATCTACTGTCTCTATTATAAGATGACAGACCAGCTAGATCTACTGTCTCTATTATGTTATGACAGACCAGCTAGATCTACTGTCTCTATTATAAGATGACAGACCAGCTAGATCTACTGGCTCGATTATAATATGACCAACCAGCTAGATCAACTGTCTCTATTATAATATGACATACCAGCTAGATCTACTGTCTCTATTATAATATGACAGACCAGCTAGATCTACTGTCTCTATTATAAGATGACATACCAGCTAGATCTACTGTCTCTATTATAATATGACAGACCAGCTAGATCTACTGTCTCTATTATATTATGACAGACCAGCTAGATCTACTGTCTCTATTATAATATGACAGACCAGCTAGATCTACTGTCTCTATTATAATATGACAGACCAGCTAGATCTACTGTCTCTATAATAAGATGACAGACCAGCTAGATCTACTGTCTCTATTATAAGATGACATACCAGCTAGATCTACTGTCTTTATTATAATTTGACAGACCAGCTAGATCGACCGTCTTTATTATAATTTGACAGACCAGCTAGATCTACTGTCTCTATTGTATTAAGACAGACCAGCTAGATCTACTGTCTCTATTATAATATGACATACCAGCTAGACCTACTGTCGCTATTATACTATGACAGACCAGCTAGATCGACTGTCTCTATTATAAGATGACATACCAGCTAGATCTACTGTCTCTATTATAATATGACAGACCAGCTAGATCTACTGTCTCTATTATAAGATGACAGACCAGCTAGATCTACTGTCTCTATTATAATATGACAGACCAGCTAGATCGACTGTCTCTATTATAAGATTACATACCAGCTAGATCTACTGTCTCAATTATAACATGACAGACCAGCTGGATCTACTGGCTCTATTATATTATGACAGACCAGATAGATCTACTGTCTCTATTATGTTATGACAGACCAGCTAGATCTACTCTCTATTATAATATGACAGACCATCTAGATCTACTGTCTCTATTATAATATGACAGACCAGCTAGATCTACTGTCTCTATTATAATATGACAGACCAGCTAGATCGACTGTCTCTATTATAAGATTACATACCAGCTAGATCTACTGTCTCAATTATAACATGACAGACCAGCTGGATCTACTGGCTCTATTATATTATGACAGACCAGATAGATCTACTGTCTCTATTATGTTATGACAGACCAGCTAGATCTACTCTCTATTATAATATGACAGACCATCTAGATCTACTGTCTCTATTATAATATGACAGACCAGCTAGATCTACTGTCTCTATTATATTATGACAGACCAGCTAGATCTACTGTCTCTATTATATTATGACAGACCAGCTAGATCTACTGTCTCTATTATAATATGACAGACCAGCTAGATCTACTGTCTCTATTATAAGATAACATACCAGCTAGATCTACTGTCTCTATTATAATATGACAGACCAGCTAGATCTACTGTCTCTATTATATTATGACAGACCAGCTAGATCTACTGTCTCTATTATATTATGACAGACCAGCTAGATCTACTGTCTCTATTATAATATGACAGACCAGCTCGATCTACTGTCTCTATTATAAGATAACATACCAGCTAGATCTACTGTCTCTATTATAATATGACAGACCAGCTAGATCTACTGTCTCTATAATAAGATGACAGACCAGCTAGATCTACTGTCTCTATTATAATATGACAGACCATCTAGATCTACTGTCTCTATTATAAGATGACAGACCAGCTAGATCTACTGTCTCTATTATAATATGACAGACCAGCTAGATCTACTGTCTCTATTATATTATGACAGACCAGCTAGTTCTACTGTCTCTATTATACTATGACAGACCAGCTAGATCTACTGTCTCTATATGACATACCAGCTAGACCTACTGTCGCTATTATACTATGACAGACCAGCTAGATCTACTGTCTCTATTATAATATGACAGACCAGCTAGATCTACTGTCTCTATTATATTATGACAGACCAGATAGATCTACTGTCTCTATTATGTTATGACAGACCAGCTAGATCTACTCTCTATTATAATATG
The DNA here is from genome assembly GCF_023373465.1 of Oncorhynchus keta. Lineage (NCBI taxonomy): Eukaryota > Metazoa > Chordata > Actinopteri > Salmoniformes > Salmonidae > Oncorhynchus > Oncorhynchus keta. Next base: position 62,342 of record NW_026284739.1, on the reverse strand, counting down.
ACAGACCATCTAGATCTACTGTCTCTATTATAATATGACAGACCAGCTAGATCTACTGTCTCTATTATATTATGACAGACCAGCTAGATCTACTGTCTCTATTATATTATGACAGACCAGCTAGATCTACTGTCTCTATTATAATATGACAGACCAGCTAGATCTACTGTCTCTATTATAAGATAACATACCAGCTAGATCTACTGTCTCTATTATAATATGACAGACCAGCTAGATCTACTGTCTCTATAATAAGATGACACACCAGCTAGATCTACTGTCTCTATTATAATATGACAGACCATCTAGATCTACTGTCTCTATTATAAGATGACAGACCAGCTAGATCTACTGTCTCTATTATAATATGACAGACCAGCTAGATCTACTGTCTCTATTATATTATGACAGACCAGCTAGTTCTACTGTCTCTATTATACTATGACAGACCAGCTAGATCTACTGTCTCTATATGACATACCAGCTAGACCTACTGTCGCTATTATACTATGACAGACCAGCTAGATCTACTGTCTCTATTATAATATGACATACCAGCTAGATCTACTGTCTTTATTATAATTTGACAGACCAGCTAGATCTACTGTCTCTATTATAAGATGACAGACCAGCTAGATCTACTGTCTCTATTATAATATGACAGACCAGCTAGATCTACTGTCTCTATTATAATATGACAGACCAGCTAGATCTACTGTCTCTATTATATTATGACAGACCAGCTAGTTCTACTGTCTCTATTATACTATGACAGACCAGCTAGATCTACTGTCTCTATTGTATTAAGACAGACCAGCTAGATCTACTGTCTCTATTATATTATGACAGACCAGCTAGTTCTACTGTCTCTATTATACTATGACAGACCAGCTAGATCTACTGTCTCTATTGTATTAAGACAGACCAGCTAGATCTACTGTCTCTATTATAATATGACATACCATCTAGACCTACTGTCGCTATTATACTATGACAGACCAGCTAGATATACTGTCTCTATTATACTATGACAGACCAGCTAGATCTACTGTCTCTATTGTATTAAGACAGACCAGCTAGATCTACTGTCTCTATTATAATATAACATACCAGCTAGATCTACTGTCTCTATTATAATATGACAGACCAGCTAGATCTACTGTCTCTATTATAATATGACAGACCAGCTAGATCTACTGTCTCTATTATAATATGACAGACCAGCTAGATCTACTGTCTCTATCATAAGATGACATACCAGCTAGATCTACTGTTGCTATTATATTATGACAGACCAGCTAGATCTACTGTCTTTATTATAATTTGACAGACCAGCTAGATCGACTGTCTCTATTATAAGATGACATACCAGCTAGATCTACTGTCTCTATTATAATATGACAGACCAGCTAGATCTACTGTCTCTATTATAAGATGACAGACCAGCTAGATCTACTGTCTCTTTTGTATTAAAATAGACCAGCTAGATCTACTGTCTCTATTATAATGTGACATGCCAGCTAGACCTACTGTCGCTATTATACTATGACAGACCAGGTAGATCTACTGTCTCTATTGTATTAAGACAGACCAGCTAGATCTACTGTCTCTATTATAATATAACATACCAGCTAGATCTACTGTCTCTATTATAATATGACAGACCAGCTAGATCTACTGTCTCTATTATAATATGACAGACCAGCTAGATCTACTGTCTCTATTATAATATGACAGACCAGCTAGATCTACTGTCTCTATTATAATATGACAGACCAGCTAGATCTACTGTCTCTATTATATTATGACAGACCAGCTAGTTCTACTGTCTCTATTATACTATGACAGACCAGCTAGATCTACTGTCTCTATTGTATTAAGACAGACCATCTAGATCTACTGTCTCTATTATATTATGACAGACCAGCTAGTTCTACTGTCTCTATTATACTATGACAGACCAGCTAGATCTACTGTCTCTATTGTATTAAGACAGACCAGCTAGATCTACTGTCTCTATTATAATATGACATACCATCTAGACCTACTGTCGCTATTATACTATGACAGACCAGCTAGATATACTGTCTCTATTATACTATGACAGACCAGCTAGATCTACTGTCTCTATTATAATATAACATACCAGCTAGATCTACTGTCTCTATTATAATATGACAGACCAACTAGATCTACTGTCTCTATTAAATGTAATAAATGTAATGACAGACCAGCTAGATCTACTGTCTCTATTATAATATGACAGACTAGCTAGATCTACTGTCTCTATTATAATATAACATACCAGCTAGATCTACTGTCTCTATTATAAGATGACAGACTAGCTAGATCTACTGTCTCTATTATAATATAACATACCAGCTAGATCTACTGTCTCTATTATAAGATGACAGACCAGCTAGATCTACTGTCTCTATTATAATATGACATACCATCTAGACCTACTGTCGCTATTATACTATGACAGACCAGCTAGATCTACTGTCTCTATTATACTATGACAGACCAGCTAGATCTACTGTCTCTATTGTATTAAGACAGACCAGCTAGATCTACTGTCTCTATTATAATATAACATACCAGCTAGATCTACTGTCTCTATTATAATATGACAGACCAACTAGATCTACTGTCTCTATTAAATGTAATAAATGTAATGACAGACCAGCTAGATCTACTGTCTCTATTATAATATGACAGACTAGCTAGATCTACTGTCTCTATTATAATATAACATACCAGCTAGATCTACTGTCTCTATTATAAGATGACAGGCTAGCTAGATCTACTGTCTCTATTATAATATAACATACCAGCTAGATCTACTGTCTCTATTATAAGATGACAGACCAGCTAGATCTACTGTCTCTATTATAATATGACATACCATCTAGACCTACTGTCGCTATTATACTATGACAGACCAGCTAGATCTACTGTCTCTATTATACTATGACAGACCAGCTAGATCTACTGTCTCTATTGTATTAAGACAGACCAGCTAGATCTACTGTCTCTATTATAATATAACATACCAGCTAGATCTACTGTCTCTATTATAATATGACAGACCAGCTAGATCTACTGTCTCTATTATAATATGACAGACCAGCTAGATCTACTGTCTCTATTATAATATGACAGACCAGCGAGATCTACTGTCTCTATTATAAGATGACATACCAGCTAGATCTACTGTTGCTATTATATTATGACAGACCAGCTAGATCTACTGTCTTTATTATAATTTGACAGACCAGCTAGATCGACTGTCTCTATTATAAGATGACATACCAGCTAGATCTACTGTCTCTATTATAATATGACAGACCAGCTAGATCTACTGTCTCTATTATAAGATGACATACCAGCTAGATCTACAGTCTCTATTATAAGATGACATACCAGCTAGATCTACTGTCGCTATTATATTATGACAGACCAGCTAGATCTACTGTCTTTATTATAATTTGACAGACCAGTTAGAGCGACTGTCTCTATTATAAGATGACATACCAGCTAGATCTACTGTCTCTATTATAAGATGACATACCAGCTAGATCTACTGTCTCTATTATAATATGACAGACCAGCTAGATCTACTGTCTCTATAATAAGATGACAGACCAGCTAGATCTACTGTCTCTATTATATTATGATAGACCAGCTAGATCTACTGTCTCTATTATAATATGACAGACCAGCTAGATCTACTGTCTCTATTATATTATGACAGACCAGCTAGATCTACTGTCTCTATTATAATATGACATACCATCTAGACCTACTGTCGCTATTATACTATGACAGACCAGCTAGATCTACTGTCTCTATTATACTATGACAGACCAGCTAGATCTACTGTCTCTATTGTATTAAGACAGACCAGCTAGATCTACTGTCTCTATTATAATATAACATACCAGCTAGATCTACTGTCTCTATTATAATATGACAGACCAACTAGATCTACTGTCTCTATTAAATGTAATGACAGACCAGCTAGATCTACTGTCTCTATTATAATATGACAGACTAGCTAGATCTACTGTCTCTATTATAATATAACATACCAGCTAGATCTACTGTCTCTATTATAAGATGACAGACTAGCTAGATCTACTGTCTCTATTATAATATAACATACCAGCTAGATCTACTGTCTCTATTATAAGATGACAGACCAGCTAGATCTACTGTCTCTATTATAATATGACATACCATCTAGACCTACTGTCGCTATTATACTATGACAGACCAGCTAGATCTACTGTCTCTATTATACTATGACAGACCAGCTAGATCTACTGTCTCTATTGTATTAAGACAGACCAGCTAGATCTACTGTCTCTATTATAATATAACATACCAGCTAGATCTACTGTCTCTATTATAATATGACAGACCAGCTAGATCTACTGTCTCTATTATAATATGACAGACCAGCTAGATCTACTGTCTCTATTATAATATGACAGACCAGCGAGATCTACTGTCTCTATTATAAGATGACATACCAGCTAGATCTACTGTTGCTATTATATTATGACAGACCAGCTAGATCTACTGTCTTTATTATAATTTGACAGACCAGCTAGATCGACTGTCTCTATTATAAGATGACATACCAGCTAGATCTACTGTCTCTATTATAATATGACAGACCAGCTAGATCTACTGTCTCTATTATAAGATGACATACCAGCTAGATCTACAGTCTCTATTATAAGATGACATACCAGCTAGATCTACTGTCGCTATTATATTATGACAGACCAGCTAGATCTACTGTCTTTATTATAATTTGACAGACCAGTTAGAGCGACTGTCTCTATTATAAGATGACATACCAGCTAGATCTACTGTCTCTATTATAAGATGACATACCAGCTAGATCTACTGTCTCTATTATAATATGACAGACCAGCTAGATCTACTGTCTCTATAATAAGATGACAGACCAGCTAGATCTACTGTCTCTATTATATTATGATAGACCAGCTAGATCTACTGTCTCTATTATAATATGACAGACCAGCTAGATCTACTGTCTCTATTATATTATGACAGACCGGCTAGTTCTACTGTCTCTATTATACTATGACAGACCAGCTAGATCTACTGTCTCTATTGTATTAAGACAGACCAGCTAGATCTACTGTCTCTATTATAATATGACAGACCAGCTAAATCTACTGTCTCTAATATAATATGACAGACCAGCTAGATCTACTGTCTCTATTATAATATGACAGACCAGCAGATCCAGTAGATCTACTGTCTCTATTATAATATGACAGACCAGCTAGATCTACTGTCTCTATAATAAGATGACAGACCAGCTAGATCTACTGTCTCTATTATATTATGACAGACCAGCTAGTTCTACTGTCTCTATTATACTATGACAGACCAGCTAGATCTACTGTCTCTATTGTATTAAGACAGACCAGCTAGATCTACTGTCTCTATTATAATATGACATACCATCTAGACCTACTGTCGCTATTATACTATGACAGACCAGCTAGATCTACTGTCTCTATTATACTATGACGGACCAGCTAGATCTACTGTCTCTATTGTATTAAGACAGACCAGCTAGATCTACTGTCTCTATTATAATATAACATACCAGCTAGATCTACTGTCTCTATTATAATATGACAGACCAGCTAAATCTACTGTCTCTATTATAATATGACAGACCAGCTAGATCTACTGTCTCTATTATAATATGACAGACCAGCTAGATCTACTGTCTCTATTATAAGATGACATACCAGCTAGATCTACAGTCTCTATTATAAGATGACATACCAGCTAGATCTACTGTCGCTATTATATTATGACAGACCAGCTAGATCTACTGTCTTTATTATAATTTGACAGACCAGTTAGAGCGACTGTCTCTATTATAAGATGACATACCAGCTAGATCTACTGTCTCTATTATAAGATGACATACCAGCTAGATCTACTGTCTCTATTATAATATGACAGACCAGCTAGATCTACTGTCTCTATAATAAGATGACAGACCAGCTAGATCTACTGTCTCTATTATATTATGATAGACCAGCTAGAGCGACTGTCTCTATTATAAGATGACATACCAGCTAGATCTACTGTCTCTATTATAATATGACAGACCATCTAGATCTACTGTCTCTATTATAAGATGACAGACCAGCTAGATCTACTGTCTCTATTATAATATGACAGACCAGCTAGATCTACTGTCTCTATTATATTATGACAGACCAGCTAGTTCTACTGTCTCTATTATACTATGACAGACCAGCTAGATCTACTGTCTCTATTGTATTAAGACAGACCAGCTAGATCTACTGTCTCTATTATAATATGACATACCAGCTAGACCTACTGTCGCTATTATAAGATGACATACCAGCTAGATCTACTGTCTCTATTATAATATGACAGACCAGCTAGATCTACTGTCTCTATAATAAGATGACAGACCAGCTAGATCTACTGTCTCTATTATATTATGATAGACCAGCTAGAGCGACTGTCTCTATTATAAGATGACATACCAGCTAGATCTACTGTCTCTATTATAATATGACAGACCATCTAGATCTACTGTCTCTATTAAATGTAATAAATGTAATGACAGACCAGCTAGATCTACTGTCTCTATTATAATATGACAGACCAGCTAGATCTACTGTCTCTATTATAATATAACATACCAGCTAGATCTACTGTCTCTATTATAATATGACAGAGCAGCTAGATCTACTGTCTCTATTATAAGATGACAGACCAGCTAGATCTACTGTCTCTATTATAATATGACAGACCAGCTAGATCTACTGTCTCTATTATATTATGACAGACCAGCTAGTTCTACTGTCTCTATTATACTATGACAGACCAGCTAGATCTACTGTCTCTATTGTATTAAGACAGACCAGCTAGATCTACTGTCTCTATTATAATATGACATACCATCTAGACCTACTGTCGCTATTATACTATGACAGACCAGCTAGATCTACTGTCTCTATTGTATTAAGACAGACCAGCTAGATCTACTGTCTCTATTATAATATAACATACCAGCTAGATCTACTGTCTCTATTATAATATGACAGACCAGCTAAATCTACTGTCTCTATTATAATATGACAGACCAGCTAGATCTACTGTCTCTATTATAATATGACAGACCAGCTAGATCTACTGTCTCTATTATAAGATGACAGACAAGCTAGATCTACTGTCTCTATTATATTATGACAGACCAGCTAGTTCTACTGTCTCTATTATACTATGACAGACCAGCTAGATCTACTGTCTCTTTTGTATTAAGATAGACCAGCTAGATCTACTGTCTCTATTATAATATAACATACCAGCTAGATCTACTGTCTCTATTATAATATGACAGACCAGCTAGATCTACTGTCTTTATTATAATATGACAGACCAGCTAGAACAACTGTCTCTATTATAAGATGACATACCAGCTAGATCTACTGTCTCTATTATGTTATGACAGACCAGCTAGATCTACTGTCTCTATTATAATATGACAGACCAGCTCGATCAACTGTTTATATTATATTAAGACAGACCAGCTAGATCTACTGGCTCGATTATAATATGACAAACCAGCTAGATCAACTGTCTCTATTATAATATGACAGACCAGCTAGATCTACTGTCTCTATTATAAGATGACATACCAGCTAGATCTACTGTCTCTATTATAATATGACAGACCAGCTAGATCTACTGTCTCTATTATGTTATGACAGACCAGCTAGATCTACTGTCTCTATTATAATATGACAGACCAGCTAGATCTACTGTCTCTATTATAAGATGACATACCAGCTAGATCTACTGTCTCTATTATAATATGACAGACCAGCTAGATCTAATGTCTCTATAATAAGATGACAGACCAGCTAGATCTACTGTCGCTATTATATTATGACAGACCAGCTAGATCTACTGTCTTTATTATAATTTGACAGACCAGTTAGAGCGACTGTCTCTATTATAAGATGACATACCAGCTAGATCTACTGTCTCTATTATAAGATGACATACCAGCTAGATCTACTGTCTCTATTATAATATGACAGACCAGCTAGATCTACTGTCTCTATAATAAGATGACAGACCAGCTAGATCTACTGTCTCTATTATATTATGATAGACCAGCTAGAGCGACTGTCTCTATTATAAGATGACATACCAGCTAGAGCGACTGTCTCTATTATAATATGACAGACCATCTAGATCTACTGTCTCTATTATAAGATGACAGACCAGCTAGATCTACTGTCTCTATTATAATATGACAGACCAGCTAGATCTACTGTCTCTATTATATTATGACAGACCAGCTAGTTCTACTGTCTCTATTATACTATGACAGACCAGCTAGATCTACTGTCTCTATTGTATTAAGACAGACCAGCTAGATCTACTGTCTCTATTATAATATGACATACCAGCTAGACCTACTGTCGCTATTATAAGATGACATACCAGCTAGATCTACTGTCTCTATTATAATATGACAGACCAGCTAGATCTACTGTCTCTATAATAAGATGACAGACCAGCTAGATCTACTGTCTCTATTATATTATGATAGACCAGCTAGAGCGACTGTCTCTATTATAAGATGACATACCAGCTAGATCTACTGTCTCTATTATAATATGACAGACCATCTAGATCTACTGTCTCTATTAAATGTAATAAATGTAATGACAGACCAGCTAGATCTACTGTCTCTATTATAATATGACAGACCAGCTAGATCTACTGTCTCTATTATAATATAACATACCAGCTAGATCTACTGTCTCTATTATAATATGACAGAGCAGCTAGATCTACTGTCTCTATTATAAGATGACAGACCAGCTAGATCTACTGTCTCTATTATAATATGACAGACCAGCTAGATCTACTGTCTCTATTATATTATGACAGACCAGCTAGTTCTACTGTCTCTATTATACTATGACAGACCAGCTAGATCTACTGTCTCTATTGTATTAAGACAGACCAGCTAGATCTACTGTCTCTATTATAATATGACATACCATCTAGACCTACTGTCGCTATTATACTATGACAGACCAGCTAGATCTACTGTCTCTATTGTATTAAGACAGACCAGCTAGATCTACTGTCTCTATTATAATATGACATACCAGCTAGACCTACTGTCGCTATTATAAGATGACATACCAGCTAGATCTACTGTCTCTATTATAATATGACAGACCAGCTAGATCTACTGTCTCTATAATAAGATGACAGACCAGCTAGATCTACTGTCTCTATTATATTATGATAGACCAGCTAGAGCGACTGTCTCTATTATAAGATGACATACCAGCTAGATCTACTGTCTCTATTATAATATGACAGACCATCTAGATCTACTGTCTCTATTAAATGTAATAAATGTAATGACAGACCAGCTAGATCTACTGTCTCTATTATAATATGACAGACCAGCTAGATCTACTGTCTCTATTATAATATAACATACCAGCTAGATCTACTGTCTCTATTATAATATGACAGAGCAGCTAGATCTACTGTCTCTATTATAAGATGACAGACCAGCTAGATCTACTGTCTCTATTATAATATGACAGACCAGCTAGATCTACTGTCTCTATTATATTATGACAGACCAGCTAGTTCTACTGTCTCTATTATACTATGACAGACCAGCTAGATCTACTGTCTCTATTGTATTAAGACAGACCAGCTAGATCTACTGTCTCTATTATAATATGACATACCATCTAGACCTACTGTCGCTATTATACTATGACAGACCAGCTAGATCTACTGTCTCTATTGTATTAAGACAGACCAGCTAGATCTACTGTCTCTATTATAATATAACATACCAGCTAGATCTACTGTCTCTATTATAATATGACAGACCAGCTAAATCTACTGTCTCTATTATAATATGACAGACCAGCTAGATCTACTGTCTCTATTATAATATGACAGACCAGCTAGATCTACTGTCTCTATTATAAGATGACAGACAAGCTAGATCTACTGTCTATATTATATTATGACAGACCAGCTAGTTCTACTGTCTCTATTATACTATGACAGACCAGCTAGATCTACTGTCTCTTTTGTATTAAGATAGACCAGCTAGATCTACTGTCTCTATTATAATATAACATACCAGCTAGATCTACTGTCTCTATTATAATATGACAGACCAGCTAGATCTACTGTCTTTATTATAATATGACAGACCAGCTAGAACAACTGTCTCTATTATAAGATGACATACCAGCTAGATCTACTGTCTCTATTATGTTATGACAGACCAGCTAGATCTACTGTCTCTATTATAATATGACAGACCAGCTCGATCAACTGTTTATATTATATTAAGACAGACCAGCTAGATCTACTGGCTCGATTATAATATGACGAACCAGCTAGATCAACTGTCTCTAATATAATATGACAGACCAGCTAGATCTACTGTCTCTATTATAAGATGACATACCAGCTAGATCTACTGTCTCTATTATAATATGACAGACCAGCTAGATCTACTGTCTCTATTATGTTATGACAGACCAGCTAGATCTACTGTCTCTATTATAATATGACAGACCAGCTAGATCTACTGTCTCTATTATAAGATGACATACCAGCTAGATCTACTGTCTCTATTATAATATGACAGACCAGCTAGATCTAATGTCTCTATAATAAGATGACAGACCAGCTAGATCTACTGTCTCTATTATATTATGACAGACCAGCTAGATCTACTGTCTCTATTATAATATGACAGACCAGCTAGATCTACTGTCTCTATTATAAGATGACATACCAGCTAGATCTACTGTCGCTATTATATTATGACAGACCAGCTAGATCTACTGTCTCTATTATATTATGACAGACCAGCTAGATCTACTGTCTCTATTATAATATGACATACCAGCTAGATCTACTGTTGCTATTATATTATGACAGACCAGCTAGATCTACTGTCTTTATTATAATTTGACAGACCAGCTATATCGACTGTCTTTATTAAAAAGATGACATACCAGCTAGATCTACTGTCTCTATTATAATATGACAGACCAGCTAGATCTACTGTCTCTATTATAAGATGACATACCAGCTAGATCTACAGTCTCTATTATAAGATGACATACCAGCTAGATCTACTGTCGCTATTATATTATGACAGACCAGCTAGATCTACTGTCTTTATTATAATTTGACAGACCAGTTAGAGCGACTGTCTCTATTATAAGATGACATACCAGCTAGATCTACTGTCTCTATTATAATATGACAGACCAGCTGGATCTACTGGCTCTATTATATAATGACAGACCAGCTAGATCTACTGTCTCTATTATGTTATGACAGACCAGCTAGATCTACTGTCTCTATTATAATATGACAGACCATCTCGATCTACTGTCTCTATTATAATATGACAGACCAGCTAGATCTACTGTCTCTATTATATTATGACAGACCAGCTAGATCTACTGTCTCTTTTTATAATATGACAGACCAGCTAGATCTACTGTCTCTATTATAAGATGACATACCAGCTAGATCTACTGTCGCTATTATATTATGACAGACCAGCTAGATCTACTGTCTTTATTATAATTTGACAGACCAGCTAGATCGACTGTCTCTATTATAAGATGACATACCAGCTAGATCTACTGTCTCTATTATAATATGACAGACCAGCTAGATCTACTGTCTCTATTATAAGATGACAGACCAGCTAGATCTACTGTTTCTATTATAATATGACAGACCAGCTAGATCTACTGTCTCTATTATAAGATGACAGACCAGCTAGATCTACTGTCTCTATTATAAGATGACATACCAGCTCGATCTACTGTCGCTATTATATTATGACAGACCAGCTAGATCTACTGTCTCTATTATAATATGACAGACCAGCTGGATCTACTGGCTCTATTATAATATAACATACCAGCTAGATCTACTGTCTCTATTATAAGATGACATACCAGCTAGATCTACTGTCTCTATTATACTATGACAGACCAGCTAGATCTACTGTCTCTATTGTATTAAGACAGACCAGCTAGATCTACTGTCTCTATTATAATATGACATACCATCTAGACCTACTGTCGCTATTATACTATGACAGACCAGCTAGATCTACTGTCTCTATTATACTATGACGGACCAGCTAGATCTACTGTCTCTATTGTATTAAGACAGACCAGCTAGATCTACTGTCTCTATTATAATATAACATACCAGCTAGATCTACTGTCTCTATTATAATATGACAGACCAGCTAAATCTACTGTCTCTATTATAATATGACAGACCAGCTAGATCTACTGTCTACTATTATAATATGACAGACCAGCTAGATCTACTGTCTCTATTATAAGATGACAGACAAGCTAGATCTACTGTCTCTATTATATTATGACAGACCAGCTAGTTCTACTGTCTCTATTATACTATGACAGACCAGCTAGATCTACTGTCTCTTTTGTATTAAGATAGACCAGCTAGATCTGCTGTCTCTATTATAATATAACATACCAGCTAGATCTACTGTCTCTATTATAATATGACAGACCAGCTAGATCTACTGTCTTTATTATAATATGACATACCAGCTAGATCTACTGTCTCTATTATGTTATGACAGACCAGCTAGAACTACTGTCTCTATTATAATATGACAGACCAGCTCGATCAACTGTTTATATTATATTAAGACAGACCAGCTAGATCTACTGGCTCGATTATAATATGACGAACCAGCTAGATCAACTGTCTCTAATATAATATGACAGACCAGCTAGATCTACTGTCTCTATTATAAGATGACATACCAGCTAGATCTACTGTCTCTATTATAATATGACAGACCAGCTAGATCTACTGTCTCTATTATGTTATGACAGACCAGCTAGATCTACTGTCTCTATTATAATATGACAGACCAGCTAGATCTACTGTCTCTATTATAAGATGACATACCAGCTAGATCTACTGTCTCTATTATAATATGACAGACCAGCTAGATCTAATGTCTCTATAATAAGATGACAGACCAGCTAGATCTACTGTCTCTATTATATTATGACAGACCAGCTAGATCTACTGTCTCTATTATAATATGACAGACCAGCTAGATCTACTGTCTCTATTATAAGATGACATACCAGCTAGATCTACTGTCGCTATTATATTATGACAGACCAGCTAGATCTACTGTCTCTATTATATTATGACAGACCAGCTAGATCTACTGTCTCTATTATAATATGACAGACCAGCTAGATCTACTGTCTCTATTATAAGATGACATACCAGCTAGATCTACTGTTGCTATTATATTATGACAGACCAGCTAGATCTACTGTCTTTATTATAATTTGACAGACCAGCTATATCGACTGTCTCTATTATAAGATGACATACCAGCTAGATCTACTGTCTCTATTATAATATGACAGACCAGCTAGATCTACTGTCTCTATTATAAGATGACATACCAGCTAGATCTACAGTCTCTATTATAAGATGACATACCAGCTAGATCTACTGTCGCTATTATATTATGACAGACCAGCTAGATCTACTGTCTTTATTATAATTTGACAGACCAGTTAGAGCGACTGTCTCTATTATAAGATGACATACCAGCTAGATCTACTGTCTCTATTATAATATGACAGACCAGCTGGATCTACTGGCTCTATTATATAATGACAGACCAGCTAGATCTACTGTCTCTATTATGTTATGACAGACCAGCTAGATCTACTGTCTCTATTATAATATGACAGACCATCTCGATCTACTGTCTCTATTATAATATGACAGACCAGCTAGATCTACTGTCTCTATTATATTATGACAGACCAGCTAGATCTACTGTCTCTTTTATAATATGACAGACCAGCTAGATCTACTGTCTCTATTATAAGATGACATACCAGCTAGATCTACTGTCGCTATTATATTATGACAGACCAGCTAGATCTACTGTCTTTATTATAATTTGACAGACCAGCTAGATCGACTGTCTCTATTATAAGATGACATACCAGCTAGATCTACTGTCTCTGTTATAATATGACAGACCAGCTAGATCTACTGTCTCTATTATAAGATGACAGACCAGCTAGATCTACTGTCTCTATTATAATATGACAGACCAGCTAGATCTACTGTCTCTATTATAAGATGACAGACCAGCTAGATCTACTGTCTCTATTATAAGATGACATACCAGCTCGATCTACTGTCGCTATTATATTATGATAGACCAGCTAGATCTACTGTCTCTATTATAATATGACAGACCAGCTGGATCTACTGGCTCTATTATAATATAACATACCAGCTAGATCTACTGTCTCTATTATAAGATGACATACCAGCTAGATCTACTGTCGCTATTATATTATGACAGACCAGCTAGATCTACTGTCTTTATTATAATTTGACAGACCAGCTAGAGCGACTGTCTCTATTATAAGATGACAGACCAGCTAGAGCGACTGTCTCTATTATAAGATGACAGACCAGCTAGATCTACTGTCTCTAATATATTATGACAGACCAGCTAGATCTACTGTCTCTATTATAATATGACAGACCAGCTAGATCTACTGTCTCTATTATAAGATGACATACCAGCTAGATCTACTGTCGCTATTATATTATGACAGACCAGCTAGATCTACTGTCTCTATTATATTATGACAGACCAGCTAGATCTACTGTCTCTATTATAATATGACAGACCAGCTAGATCTACTGTCTCTATTATAAGATGACATACCAGCTAGATCTACTGTCGCTATTATATTATGACAGACCAGCTAGATCTACTGTCTTTATTATAATTTGACAGACCAGCTAGAGCGACTGTCTCTATTATAAGATGACAGACCAGCTAGAGCGACTGTCTCTATTATAATATGACAGACCAGCTAGATCTACTGTCTCTATTATAATATGACATACCAGCTAGATCTACTGTCTCTATTATAAGATGACATACCAGCTAGATCTACTGTCTCTATTATAATATGACAGACCAGCTAGATCTAATGTCTCTATAATAAGATGACAGACCAGCTAGAACTACTGTCTCTATTATATTATGACAGACCAGCTAGATCTACTGTCTCTATTATAATATGACAGACCAGCTAGATCTACTGTCTCTATTATAAGATGACATACCAGCTAGATCTACTGTCTCTATTATAATATGACAGACCAGCTAGATCTAATGTCTCTATAATAAGATGACAGACCAGCTAGATCTACTGTCTCTATTATATTATGACAGACCAGCTAGATCTACTGTCTCTATTATAATATGACAGACCAGCTAGATCTACTGTCTTTATTATAATTTGACAGACCAGCTAGATCGACTGTCTCTATTATAAGATGACATACCAGCTAGATCTACTGTCTCTATTATAATATGACAGACCAGCTAGATCTACTGTCTCTATTATAAGATGACATACCAGCTAGATCTACAGTCTCTATTATAAGATGACATACCAGCTAGATCTACTGTCGCTATTATATTATGACAGACCAGCTAGATCTACTGTCTTTATTATAATTTGACAGACCAGCTAGAGCGACTGTCTCTATAATTTGACAGACCAGCTAGAGCGACTGTCTCTATTATAAGATGACATACCAGCTAGATCTACTGTCTCTATTATAATATGACAGACCAGCTGGATCTACTGGCTCTATTATATAATGACAGACCAGCTAGATCTACTGTCTCTATTATGTTATGACAGACCAGCTAGATCTACTGTCTCTATTATAATATGACAGACCAGCTAGATCTACTGTCTCTATTATAATATTACAGACCATCTCGATCTACTGTCTCTATTATAATATGACAGACCAGCTAGATCTACTGTCTCTATTATATTATGACAGACCAGCTAGATCTACTGTCTCTTTTATAATATGACAGACCAGCTAGATCTACTGTCTCTATTATAAGATGACATACCAGCTAGATCTACTGTCTCTATTATAATATGACAGACCAGCTAGATCTACTGTCTCTATAATAAGATGACAGACCAGCTAGATCTACTGTCTCTATTATATTATGACAGACCAGCTAGATCTACTGTCTCTATTATAATATGACAGACCAGCTAGATCTACTGTCTCTATTATAAGATGACATACCAGCTAGATCTACTGTCGCTATTATATTATGACAGACCAGCTAGATCTACTGTCTCTATTATAAGATGACATACCAGCTAGATCTACTGTCTCTATTATAATATGACAGACCAGCTGGATCTACTGGCTCTATTATATCATGACAGACCAGCTAGATCTACTGTCTCTATTATGTTATGACAGACCAGCTCAGCTAGATCTACTGTCTCTATTATAAGATGACATAACAGCTCGATCTACTGTCGCTATTATATTATGACAGACCAGCTAGATCTACTGTCTTTATTATAATTTGACAGACCAGCTAGATCGACTGTCTCTATTATAAGATGACATACCAGCTAGATCTACTGTCTCTATTATAATATGACAGACCAGCTGGATCTACTGGCTCTATTATAATATAACATACCAGCTAGATCTACTGTCTCTATTATAAGATGACATACCAGCTAGATCTACTGTCGCTATTATATTATGACAGACCAGCTAGATCTACTGTCTCTATTATAATATGACAGACCATCTAGATCTACTGTCTTTATTATAATTTGACAGACCAGCTAGAGCGACTGTCTCTATTATAAGATGACAGACCAGCTAGAGCAACTGTCTCTATTATAAGATGACATACCAGCTAGATCTACTGTCTCTATTAAAATATGACAGACCAGCTGGATCTACTGGCTCTATTATATAATGACAGACCAGCTAGATCTACTGTCTCTATTATAATATGACAGACCAGCTGGATCTACTGGCTCTATTATAATATAACATACCAGCTAGATCTACTGTCTCTATTATAAGATGACATACCAGCTAGATCTACTGTCTCTATTATACTATGACAGACCAGCTAGATCTACTGTCTCTATTGTATTAAGACAGACCAGCTAGATCTACTGTCTCTATTATAATATGACATACCATCTAGACCTACTGTCGCTATTATACTATGACAGACCAGCTAGATCTACTGTCTCTATTATACTATGACGGACCAGCTAGATCTACTGTCTCTATTGTATTAAGACAGACCAGCTAGATCTACTGTCTCTATTATAATATAACATACCAGCTAGATCTACTGTCTCTATTATAATATGACAGACCAGCTAAATCTACTGTCTCTATTATAATATGACAGACCAGCTAGATCTACTGTCTCTATTATAATATGACAGACCAGCTAGATCTACTGTCTCTATTATAAGATGACAGACAAGCTAGATCTACTGTCTCTATTATATTATGACAGACCAGCTAGTTCTACTGTCTCTATTATACTATGACAGACCAGCTAGATCTACTGTCTCTTTTGTATTAAGATAGACCAGCTAGATCTACTGTCTCTATTATAATATAACATACCAGCTAGATCTACTGTCTCTATTATAATATGACAGACCAGCTAGATCTACTGTCTTTATTATAATATGACATACCAGCTAGATCTACTGTCTCTATTATGTTATGACAGACCAGCTAGAACTACTGTCTCTATTATAATATGACAGACCAGCTCGATCAACTGTTTATATTATATTAAGACAGACCAGCTAGATCTACTGGCTCGATTATAATATGACGAACCAGCTAGATCAACTGTCTCTAATATAATATGACAGACCAGCTAGATCTACTGTCTCTATTATAAGATGACATACCAGCTAGATCTACTGTCTCTATTATAATATGACAGACCAGCTAGATCTACTGTCTCTATTATGTTATGACAGACCAGCTAGATCTACTGTCTCTATTATAATATGACAGACCAGCTAGATCTACTGTCTCTATTATAAGATGACATACCAGCTAGATCTACTGTCTCTATTATAATATGACAGACCAGCTAGATCTAATGTCTCTATAATAAGATGACAGACCAGCTAGATCTACTGTCTCTATTATATTATGACAGACCAGCTAGATCTACTGTCTCTATTATAATATGACAGACCAGCTAGATCTACTGTCTCTATTATAAGATGACATACCAGCTAGATCTACTGTCGCTATTATATTATGACAGACCAGCTAGATCTACTGTCTCTATTATATTATGACAGACCAGCTAGATCTACTGTCTCTATTATAATATGACAGACCAGCTAGATCTGTCTCTATTATAAGATGACATACCAGCTAGATCTACTGTTGCTATTATATTATGACAGACCAGCTAGATCTACTGTCTTTATTATAATTTGACAGACCAGCTATATCGACTGTCTCTATTATAAGATGACATACCAGCTAGATCTACTGTCTCTATTATAATATGACAGACCAGCTAGATCTACTGTCTCTATTATAAGATGACATACCAGCTAGATCTACAGTCTCTATTATAAGATGACATACCAGCTAGATCTACTGTCGCTATTATATTATGACAGACCAGCTAGATCTACTGTCTTTATTATAATTTGACAGACCAGTTAGAGCGACTGTCTCTATTATAAGATGACATACCAGCTAGATCTACTGTCTCTATTATAATATGACAGACCAGCTGGATCTACTGGCTCTATTATATAATGACAGACCAGCTAGATCTACTGTCTCTATTATGTTATGACAGACCAGCTAGATCTACTGTCTCTATTATAATATGACAGACCATCTCGATCTACTGTCTCTATTATAATATGACAGACCAGCTAGATCTACTGTCTCTATTATATTATGACAGACCAGCTAGATCTACTGTCTCTTTTATAATATGACAGACCAGCTAGATCTACTGTCTCTATTATAAGATGACATACCAGCTAGATCTACTGTCTCTATTATATTATGACAGACCAGCTAGATCTACTGTCTTTATTATAATTTGACAGACCAGCTAGATCGACTGTCTCTATTATAAGATGACATACCAGCTAGATCTACTGTCTCTGTTATAATATGACAGACCAGCTAGATCTACTGTCTCTATTATAAGATGACAGACCAGCTAGATCTACTGTCTCTATTATAATATGACAGACCAGCTAGATCTACTGTCTCTATTATAAGATGACAGACCAGCTAGATCTACTGTCTCTATTATAAGATGACATACCAGCTAGATCTACTGTCTCTATTATATTATGACAGACCAGCTCAGCTAGATCTACTGTCTCTATTATAATATGACAGACCAGCTAGATCTACTGTCTCTATTATAATATAACATACCAGCTAGATCTACTGTCTCTATTATAAGATGACATACCAGCTAGATCTACTGTCGCTATTATATTATGACAGACCAGCTAGATCTACTGTCTTTATTATAATTTGACAGACCAGCTAGAGCGACTGTCTCTATTATAAGATGACAGACCAGCTAGAGCGACTGTCTCTATTATAAGATGACAGACCAGCTAGATCTACTGTCTCTATTATATTATGACAGACCAGCTAGATCTACTGTCTCTATTATAATATGACAGACCAGCTAGATCTACTGTCTCTATTATAATATGACAGACCAGCTAGATCTACTGTCTCTATTATATTATGACAGACCAGCTAGATCTACTGTCTCTATTATATTATGACAGACCAGCTAGATCTACTGTCTCTATTATAATATGACAGACCAGCTAGATCT
This sequence comes from Oncorhynchus keta, assembly GCF_023373465.1. NCBI lineage: Eukaryota > Metazoa > Chordata > Actinopteri > Salmoniformes > Salmonidae > Oncorhynchus > Oncorhynchus keta. Next base: position 42,427 of record NW_026284739.1, on the reverse strand, counting down.
ACTGTCTCTATTATAAGATGACATACCAGCTAGATCTACTGTCTCTATTATATTATGACAGACCAGCTAGATCTACTGTCTTTATTATAATTTGACAGACCAGCTAGAGCGACTGTCTCTATTATAAGATGACAGACCAGCTAGAGCGACTGTCTCTATTATAATATGACAGACCAGCTAGATCTACTGTCTCTATTATAATATGACATACCAGCTAGATCTACTGTCTCTATTATAAGATGACATACCAGCTAGATCTACTGTCTCTATTATAATATGACAGACCAGCTAGATCTACTGTCTCTATAATAAGATGACAGACCAGCTAGAACTACTGTCTCTATTATATTATGACAGACCAGCTAGATCTACTGTCTCTATTATAATATGACAGACCAGCTAGATCTACTGTCTCTATTATAGATGACATACCAGCTAGATCTACTGTCTCTATTATAATATGACAGACCAGCTAGATCTAATGTCTCTATAATAAGATGACAGACCAGCTAGATCTACTGTCTCTATTATATTATGACAGACCAGCTAGATCTACTGTCTCTATTATAATATGACAGACCAGCTAGATCTACTGTCTTTATTATAATTTGACAGACCAGCTAGATCTACTGTCTCTATTATAAGATGACATACCAGCTAGATCTACTGTCTCTATTATAATATGACAGACCAGCTAGATCTACTGTCTCTATTATAAGATGACATACCAGCTAGATCTACAGTCTCTATTATAAGATGACATACCAGCTAGATCTACTGTCGCTATTATATTATGACAGACCAGCTAGATCTACTGTCTTTATTATAATTTGACAGACCAGCTAGATCTACTGTCTCTATAATTTGACAGACCAGCTAGAGCGACTGTCTCTATTATAAGATGACATACCAGCTAGATCTACTGTCTCTATTATAATATGACAGACCAGCTGGATCTACTGGCTCTATTATATAATGACAGACCAGCTAGATCTACTGTCTCTATTATGTTATGACAGACCAGCTAGATCTACTGTCTCTATTATAATATGACAGACCAGCTAGATCTACTGTCTCTATTATAATATTACAGACCATCTCGATCTACTGTCTCTATTATAATATGACAGACCAGCTAGATCTACTGTCTCTATTATATTATGACAGACCAGCTAGATCTACTGTCTCTTTTATAATATGACAGACCAGCTAGATCTACTGTCTCTATTATAAGATGACATACCAGCTAGATCTACTGTCTCTATTATAATATGACAGACCAGCTAGATCTACTGTCTCTATAATAAGATGACAGACCAGCTAGATCTACTGTCTCTATTATATTATGACAGACCAGCTAGATCTACTGTCTCTATTATAATATGACAGACCAGCTAGATCTACTGTCTCTATTATAAGATGACATACCAGCTAGATCTACTGTCGCTATTATATTATGACAGACCAGCTAGATCTACTGTCTCTATTATAAGATGACATACCAGCTAGATCTACTGTCTCTATTATAATATGACAGACCAGCTGGATCTACTGTCTCTATTATATCATGACATACCAGCTAGATCTACTGTCTCTATTATGTTATGACAGACCAGCTCAGCTAGATCTACTGTCTCTATTATAATTTGACATAACAGCTAGATCTACTGTCTCTATTATATTATGACAGACCAGCTAGATCTACTGTCTCTATTATAATATGACAGACCAGCTAGATCTACTGTCTCTATTATAAGATGACATACCAGCTAGATCTACTGTCTCTATTATAATATGACAGACCAGCTGGATCTACTGGCTCTATTATAATATAACATACCAGCTAGATCTACTGTCTCTATTATAAGATGACATACCAGCTAGATCTACTGTCGCTATTATATTATGACAGACCAGCTAGATCTACTGTCTCTATTATAATATGACAGACCATCTAGATCTACTGTCTTTATTATAATTTGACAGACCAGCTAGAGCGACTGTCTCTATTATAAGATGACAGACCAGCTAGAGCAACTGTCTCTATTATAAGATGACATACCAGCTAGATCTACTGTCTCTATTAAAATATGACAGACCAGCTGGATCTACTGGCTCTATTATATAATGACAGACCAGCTAGATCTACTGTCTCTATTATGTTATGACAGACCAGCTAGATCTACTGTCTCTATTATAATATGACAGACCATCTAGATCTACTGTCTCTATTATAATATGACAGACCAGCTAGATCTACTGGCTCTATTATATAATGACAGACCAGCTAGATCTACTGTCTCTATTATGTTATGACAGACCAGCTAGATCTATTGTCGCTATTATATTATGACAGACCAGCTAGATCTACTGTCTTTATTATAATTTGACAGACCAGCTAGATCTACTGTCTCTATTATAAGATGACATACCAGCTAGATCTACTGTCTCTATTATAATATGACAGACCAGCTGGATCTACTGGCTCTATTATAATATAACATACCAGCTAGATCTACTGTCTCTATAATAAGATGACAGACCAGCTAGATCTACTATCTCTATTATATTATGACAGACCAGCTAGATCTACTGTCTCTATTATAATATGACAGACCAGCTAGATCTACTGTCTCTATTATAAGATGACATACCAGCTAGATCTACTGGCTCTATTATATAATGACAGACCAGCTAGATCTACTGTCTCTATTATGTTATGACAGACCAGCTAGATCTACTGTCTCTATTATAAGATGACATACCAGCTAGATCTACTGTCTCTATTATAATATGACAGACCAGCTGGATCTACTGGCTCTATTATATAATGACAGACCAGCTAGATCTACTGTCTCTATTATGTTATGACAGACCAGCTAGATCTACTGTCTCTATTATAATATGACAGACCAGCTAGATCTACTGTCTCTATTATAATATGACAGACCATCTCGATCTACTGTCTCTATTATAATATGACAGACCAGCTAGATCTACTGTCTCTATTATATTATGACAGACCAGCTAGATCTACTGTCTCTTTTATAATATGACAGACCAGCTAGATCTACTGTCTCTATTATAAGATGACATACCAGCTAGATCTACTGTCTCTATTATAATATGACAGACCAGCTAGATCTACTGTCTCTATAATAAGATGACAGACCAGCTAGATCTACTGTCTCTATTATATTATGACAGACCAGCTAGATCTACTGTCTCTATTATAATATGACAGACCAGCTAGATCTACTGTCTCTATTATAAGATGACATACCAGCTAGATCTACTGTCGCTATTATATTATGACAGACCAGCTAGATCTACTGTCTCTATTATATAGATGACATACCAGCTAGATCTACTGTCTCTATTATAATATGACAGACCAGCTGGATCTACTGGCTCTATTATATCATGACAGACCAGCTAGATCTACTGTCTCTATTATGTTATGACAGACCAGCTCAGCTAGATCTACTGTCTCTATTATAAGATGACATAACAGCTCGATCTACTGTCGCTATTATATTATGACAGACCAGCTAGATCTACTGTCTTTATTATAATTTGACAGACCAGCTAGATCGACTGTCTCTATTATAAGATGACATACCAGCTAGATCTACTGTCTCTATTATAATATGACAGACCAGCTGGATCTACTGGCTCTATTATAATATAACATACCAGCTAGATCTACTGTCTCTATTATAAGATGACATACCAGCTAGATCTACTGTCGCTATTATATTATGACAGACCAGCTAGATCTACTGTCTCTATTATAATATGACAGACCATCTAGATCTACTGTCTTTATTATAATTTGACAGACCAGCTAGAGCGACTGTCTCTATTATAAGATGACAGACCAGCTAGAGCAACTGTCTCTATTATAAGATGACATACCAGCTAGATCTACTGTCTCTATTAAAATATGACAGACCAGCTGGATCTACTGGCTCTATTATATAATGACAGACCAGCTAGATCTACTGTCTCTATTATGTTATGACAGACCAGCTAGATCTACTGTCTCTATTATAATATGACAGACCATCTAGATCTACTGTCTCTATTATAATATGACAGACCAGCTAGATCTACTGGCTCTATTATATAATGACAGACCAGCTAGATCTACTGTCTCTATTATATTATGACAGACCAGCTAGATCTACTGTCTCTATTATAATATGACATACCAGCTAGATCTACTGTCTCTATTATAATATGACAGACCAGCTAGATCGACTGTCTCTATTATAAGATGACATACCAGCTAGATCTACTGTCTCTATTATAATATGACAGACCAGCTGGATCTACTGGCTCTATTATAATATAACATACCAGCTAGATCTACTGTCTCTATTATAATATGACAGACCAGCTGGATCTACTGGCTCTATTATAATATAACATACCAGCTAGATCTACTGTCTCTATTATAATATGACAGACCAGCTAGAACGACTGTCTCTATTATAAGATGACATACCAGCTAGATCTACTGTCTCTATTATATAATGACAGACCAGCTAGATCTACTGTCTCTATTATGTTATGACAGACCAGCTAGATCTACTGTCGCTATTATATTATGACAGACCATCTAGATCTACTGTCTCTATTATAATATGACAGACCAGCTAGATCTACTGTCTCTATTATATTATGACAGACCAGCTAGATCTACTGTCTCTATTATAAGATGACATACCAGCTAGATCTACTGTCTCTATTATAAGATGACATACCAGCTAGATCTACTGTCACTATTATATTATGACAGACCAGCTAGATCTACTGTCTTTATTATAATTTGACAGACCAGCTAGAGCGACTGTCTCTATTATAATTTGACAGACCAGCTAGAGCGACTGTCTCTATTATAAGATGACATACCAGATAGATCTACTGTCTCTATTATAATATGACAGACCAGCTGGATCTACTGGCTCTATTATATAATGACAGACCAGCTAGATCTACTGTCTCTATTATGTTATGACAGACCAGCTAGATCTACTGTCTCTATTATAATATGACAGACCATCTAGATCTACTGTCTCTATTATAAGATGACATACCAGCTAGATCTACTGTCTCTATTATAATATGACAGACCAGCTAGATCTACTGTCTCTATTATAATATGACAGACCAGCTAGATCTACTGTCTCTATTATATTATGACAGACCAGCTAGATCTACTGTCTCTATTATATTATGACAGACCAGCTAGATCTACTGTCTCTATTATACTATGACAGACCAGCTAGATCTACTGTCTCTATTATATTATGACAGACCAGCTAGATCTACTGTCTCTATTATAATATGACATACCAGCTAGATCTACTGTCTCTATTATAATATGACAGACCAGCTAGATCTACTGTCTTTATTATAATATGACAGACCAGCTAGAACAACTGTCTCTATTATAAGATGACATACCAGCTAGATCTACTGTCTCTATTATGTTATGACAGACCAGCTAGATCTACTGTCTCTATTATAATATGACAGACCAGCTCGATCAACTGTTTATATTATATTAAGACAGACCAGCTAGATCTACTGGCTCGATTATAATATGACAGACCAGCTAGATCTACTGTCTCTATTATAATATGACAGACCAGCTAGATCTACTGTCTCTATTATAATATGACAGACCAGCTAGATCTACTGTCTCTATTATAATATGACAGACCAGCTAGATCTACTGTCTCTATTATAATATGACAGACCAGCTAGATCTACTGTCTCTATTATAAGATGACATACCAGCTAGATCTACTGTCTCTATTATAATATGACAGACCAGCTAGATCTAATGTCTCTATAATAAGATGACAGACCAGCTAGATCTACTGTCTCTATTATATTATGACAGACCAGCTAGATCTACTGTCTCTATTATAATATGACAGACCAGCTAGATCTACTGTCTCTATTATAAGATGACATACCAGCTAGATCTACTGTCTCTATTATATTATGACAGACCAGCTAGATCTACTGTCTCTATTATATTATGACAGACCAGCTAGATCTACTGTCTCTATTATAATATGACAGACCAGCTAGATCTACTGTCTCTATTATAAGATGACATACCAGCTAGATCTACTGTCTCTATTATATTATGACAGACCAGCTAGATCTACTGTCTTTATTATAATTTGACAGACCAGCTAGATCGACTGTCTCTATTATAAGATGACATACCAGCTAGATCTACTGTCTCTATTATAATATGACAGACCAGCTAGATCTAATGTCTCTATAATAAGATGACAGACCAGCTAGATCTACTGTCTCTATTATATTATGACAGACCAGCTAGATCTACTGTCTCTATTATAATATGACAGACCAGCTAGATCTACTGTCTCTATTATAAGATGACATACCAGCTAGATCTACTGTCGCTATTATATTATGACAGACCAGCTAGATCTACTGTCTCTATTATATTATGACAGACCAGCTAGATCTACTGTCGCTATTATATTATGACAGACCAGCTAGATCTACTGTCTCTATTATAATATGACAGACCATCTAGATCTACTGTCTTTATTATAATTTGACAGACCAGCTAGAGCGACTGTCTCTATTATAAGATGACAGACCAGCTAGAGCAACTGTCTCTATTATAAGATGACATACCAGCTAGATCTACTGTCTCTATTAAAATATGACAGACCAGCTGGATCTACTGGCTCTATTATATAATGACAGACCAGCTAGATCTACTGTCTCTATTATGTTATGACAGACCAGCTAGATCTACTGTCTCTATTATAATATGACAGACCAGCTAGATCTACTGTCTCTATTATAATATGACAGACCAGCTAGATCTACTGGCTCTATTATATAATGACAGACCAGCTAGATCTACTGTCTCTATTATGTTATGACAGACCAGCTAGATCTACTGTCGCTATTATATTATGACAGACCAGCTAGATCTACTGTCTTTATTATAATTTGACAGACCAGCTAGATCGACTGTCTCTATTATAAGATGACATACCAGCTAGATCTACTGTCTCTATTATAATATGACAGACCAGCTGGATCTACTGGCTCTATTATAATATAACATACCAGCTAGATCTACTGTCTCTATAATAAGATGACAGACCAGCTAGATCTACTATCTCTATTATATTATGACAGACCAGCTAGATCTACTGTCTCTATTATAATATGACATACCAGCTAGATCTACTGTCTCTATTATAAGATGACATACCAGCTAGATCTACTGGCTCTATTATATAATGACAGACCAGCTAGATCTACTGTCTCTATTATGTTATGACAGACCAGCTAGATCTACTGTCTCTATTATAATATGACAGACCATCTAGATCTACTGTCTCTATTATAATATGACAGACCAGCTAGATCTACTGTCTCTATTATATTATGACAGACCAGCTAGATCTACTGTCTCTATTATAAGATGACATACCAGCTAGATCTACTTTCTCTATTATAAGATGACATACCAGCTAGATCTACTGTCGCTATTATATTATGACAGACCAGCTAGATCTACTGTCTTTATTATAATTTGACAGACCAGCTAAAGCGACTGTCTCTATTATAATTTGACAGACCAGCTAGAGCGACTGTCTCTATTATAAGATGACATACCAGATAGATCTACTGTCTCTATTATAATATGACAGACCAGCTGGATCTACTGGCTCTATTATATAATGACAGACCAGCTAGATCTACTGTCTCTATTATGTTATGACAGACCAGCTAGATCTACTGTCTCTATTATAATATGACAGACCATCTAGATCTACTGTCTCTATTATAAGATGACATACCAGCTAGATCTACTGTCTCTATTATAATATGACAGACCAGCTAGATCTACTGTCTCTATTATAATATGACAGACCAGCTAGATCTACTGTCTCTATTATATTATGAAAGACCAGCTAGATCTACTGTCTCTATTATATTATGACAGACCAGCTAGTTCTACTGTCTCTATTATACTATGACAGACCAGCTAGATCTACTGTCTCTTTTGTATTAAGACAGACCAGCTAGTTCTACTGTCTCTATTATACTATGACAGACCAGCTAGATCTACTGTCTCTTTTGTATTAAGATAGACCAGCTAGATCTACTGTCTCTATTATAATATAACATACCAGCTAGATCTACTGTCTCTATTATAATATGACAGACCAGCTAGATCTACTGTCTTTATTATAATATGACAGACCAGCTAGAACAACTGTCTCTATTATAAGATGACATACCAGCTAGATCTACTGTCTCTATTATGTTATGACAGACCAGCTAGATCTACTGTCTCTATTATAGTATGACAGACCAGCTCGATCAACTGTTTATATTATATTAAGACAGACCAGCTAGATCTACTGTCTCTATTATAATATGACAGACCAGCTAGATCTAATGTCTCTATAATAAGATGACAGACCAGCTAGATCTACTGTCTCTATTATATTATGACAGACCAGCTAGATCTACTGTCTCTATTATAATATGACAGACCAGCTAGATCTACTGTCTCTATTATAAGATGACATACCAGCTAGATCTACTGTCGCTATTATATTATGACAGACCAGCTAGATCTACTGTCTCTATTATATTATGACAGACCAGCTAGATCTACTGTCTCTATTATAATATGACAGACCAGCTAGATCTACTGTCTCTATTATAAGATGACATACCAGCTAGATCTACTGTTGCTATTATATTATGACAGACCAGCTAGATCTACTGTCTTTATTATAATTTGACAGACCAGCTAGATCGACTGTCTCTATTATAAGATGACATACCAGCTAGATCTACTGTCTCTATTATAATATGACAGACAAGCTAGATCTAATGTCTCTATAATAAGATGACAGACCAGCTAGATCTACTGTCTCTATTATATTATGACAGACCAGCTAGATCTACTGTCTCTATTATAATATGACAGACCAGCTAGATCTACTGTCTCTATTATAAGATGACATACCAGCTAGATCTACTGTCGCTATTATATTATGACAGACCAGCTAGATCTACTGTCTCTATTATATTATGACAGACCAGCTAGATCTACTGTCTCTATTATAATATGACAGACCAGCTAGATCTACTGTCTTTATTATAATTTGACAGACCAGCTAGATCGACTGTCTCTATTATAAGATGACATACCAGCTAGATCTACTGTCTCTATTATAATATGACAGACCAGCTAGATCTACTGTCTCTATTATAAGATGACATACCAGCTAGATCTACAGTCTCTATTATAAGATGACATACCAGCTAGATCTACTGTCGCTATTATATTATGACAGACCAGCTAGATCTACTGTCTTTATTATAATTTGACAGACCAGCTAGAGCGACTGTCTCTATTATAAGATGACATACCAGCTAGATCTACTGTCTCTATTATAATATGACAGACCAGCTGGATCTACTGGCTCTATTATATAATGACAGACCAGCTAGATCTACTGTCTCTATTATGTTATGACAGACCAGCTAGATCTACTGTCTCTATTATAATATGACAGACCAGCTAGATCTACTGTCTCTATTATAATATGACAGACCATCTCGATCTACTGTCTCTATTATAATATGACAGACCAGCTAGATCTACTGTCTCTATTATATTATGACAGACCAGCTAGATCTACTGTCTCTTTTATAATATGACAGACCAGCTAGATCTACTGTCTCTATTATAAGATGACATACCAGCTAGATCTACTGTCGCTATTATATTATGACAGACCAGCTAGATCTACTGTCTTTATTATAATTTGACAGACCAGCTAGATCGACTGTCTCTATTATAAGATGACATACCAGCTAGATCTACTGTCTCTATTATAATATGACAGACCAGCTAGATCTACTGTCTCTATTATAAGATGACAGACCAGCTAGATCTACTGTCTCTATTATAATATGACAGACCAGCTAGATCTACTGTCTCTATTATAAGATGACAGACCAGCTAGATCTACTGTCTCTATTATAAGATGACATACCAGCTAGATCTACTGTCTCTATTATATTATGACAGACCAGCTAGTTCTACTGTCTCTATTATACTATGACAGACCAGCTAGATCTACTGTCTCTTTTGTATTAAGATAGACCAGCTAGATCTACTGTCTCTATTATAATATAACATACCAGCTAGATCTACTGTCTCTATTATAAGATGACAGACCAGCTAGATCTACTGTCTCTATTATAAGATGACATACCAGCTAGATCTACTGTCTCTATTATATTATGACAGACCAGCTAGTTCTACTGTCTCTATTATACTATGACAGACCAGCTAGATCTACTGTCTCTTTTGTATTAAGATAGACCAGCTAGATCTACTGTCTCTATTATAATATGACAGACCAGCTAGATCTACTGTCTTTATTATAATATGACAGACCAGCTAGAACAACTGTCTCTATTATAAGATGACATACCAGCTAGATCTACTGTCTCTATTATGTTATGACAGACCAGCTAGATCTACTGTCTCTATTATAGTATGACAGACCAGCTCGATCAACTGTTTATATTATATTAAGACAGACCAGCTAGATCTACTGGCTCGATTATAATATGACCAACCAGCTAGATCAACTGTCTCTAATATAATATGACAGACCAGCTAGATCTACTGTCTCTATTATAATATGACAGACCAGCTAGATCTACTGTCTCTATTATGTTATGACAGACCAGCTAGATCTACTGTCTCTATTATAATATGACAGACCAGCTAGATGTACTGTCTCTATTATAAGATGACAGACCAGCTAGATCTACTGTCTCTATTATAATATGACAGACCAGCTAGATCTAATGTCTCTATAATAAGATGACAGACCAGCTAGATCTACTGTCTCTATTATATTATGACAGACCAGCTAGATCTACTGTCTCTATTATAATATGACAGACCAGCTAGATCTACTGTCTCTATTATAAGATGACATACCAGCTAGATCTACTGTCGCTATTATATTATGACAGACCAGCTAGATCTACTGTCTCTATTATATTATGACAGACCAGCTAGATCTACTGTCTCTATTATAATATGACAGACCAGCTAGATCTACTGTCTCTATTATAAGATGACATACCAGCTAGATCTACTGTTGCTATTATATTATGACAGACCAGCTAGATCTACTGTCTTTATTATAATTTGACAGACCAGCTAGATCGACTGTCTCTATTATAAGATGACATACCAGCTAGATCTACTGTCTCTATTATAATATGACAGACCAGCTAGATCTACTGTCTCTATTATAAGATGACATACCAGCTAGATCTACTGTCGCTATTATATTATGACAGACCAGCTAGATCTACTGTCTCTATTATATTATGACAGACCAGCTAGATCTACTGTCTCTATTATAATATGACAGACCAGCTAGATCTACTGTCTCTATTATAAGATGACATACCAGCTAGATCTACTGTCGCTATTATATTATGACAGACCAGCTAGATCTACTGTCTTTATTATAATTTGACAGACCAGCTAGAGCGACTGTCTCTATTATAAGATGACAGACCAGCTAGAGCGACTGTCTCTATTATAATATGACAGACCAGCTAGATCTACTGTCTCTATTATAATATGACAGACCAGCTAGATCTAATGTCTCTATAATAAGATGACAGACCAGCTAGATCTACTGTCTCTATTATATTATGACAGACCAGCTAGATCTACTGTCTCTATTATAATATGACAGACCAGCTAGATCTACTGTCTCTATTATAAGATGACATACCAGCTAGATCTACTGTCTCTATTATAATATGACAGACCAGCTAGATCTAATGTCTCTATAATAAGATGACAGACCAGCTAGATCTACTGTCTCTATTATATTATGACAGACCAGCTAGATCTACTGTCTCTATTATAATATGACAGACCAGCTAGATCTACTGTCTCTATTATAATATGACAGACCAGCTAGATCTACTGTCTTTATTATAATTTGACAGACCAGCTAGATCGACTGTCTCTATTATAAGATGACATACCAGCTAGATCTACTGTCTCTATTATAATATGACAGACCAGCTAGATCTACTGTCTCTATTATAAAATGACATACCAGCTAGATCTACAGTCTCTATTATAAGATGACATACCAGCTAGATCTACTGTCGCTATTATATTATGACAGACCAGCTAGATCTACTGTCTTTATTATAATTTGACAGACCAGCTAGAGCGACTGTCTCTATTATAAGATGACATACCAGCTAGATCTACTGTCTCTATTATAATATGACAGACCAGCTGGATCTACTGGCTCTATTATATAATGACAGACCAGCTAGATCTACTGTCTCTATTATGTTATGACAGACCAGCTAGATCTACTGTCTCTATTATAATATGACAGACCAGCTAGATCTACTGTCTCTATTATAATATGACAGACCATCTCGATCTACTGTCTCTATTATAATATGACAGACCAGCTAGATCTACTGTCTCTATTATATTATGACAGACCAGCTAGATCTACTGTCTCTTTTATAATATGACAGACCAGCTAGATCTACTGTCTCTATTATAAGATGACATACCAGCTAGATCTACTGTCGCTATTATATTATGACAGACCAGCTAGATCTACTGTCTTTATTATAATTTGACAGACCAGCTAGATCGACTGTCTCTATTATAAGATGACATACCAGCTAGATCTACTGTCTCTATTATAATATGACAGACCAGCTAGATCTACTGTCTCTATTATAAGATGACAGACCAGCTAGATCTACTGTCTCTATTATAATATGACAGACCAGCTAGATCTACTGTCTCTATTATAAGATGACAGACCAGCTAGATCTACTGTCTCTATTATAAGATGACATACCAGCTAGATCTACTGTCTCTATTATAACATGACAGACCAGCTAGATCTACTGTCTCTATAATAAGATGACAGACCAGCTAGATCTACTGTCGCTATTATATTATGACAGACCAGCTAGATCTACTGTCTCTATTATAAGATGACATACCAGCTAGATCTACTGTCGCTATTATATTATGACAGACCAGCTAGATCTACTGTCTCTATTATAAGATGACATACCAGCTAGATCTACTGTCTCTATTATAATATGACAGACCAGCTGGATCTACTGTCTCTATTATGTTATGACAGACCAGCTCAGCTAGATCTACTGTCTCTATTATAAGATGACATACCAGCTAGATCTACTGTCTCTATTATATTATGACAGACCAGCTAGATCTACTGTCTCTATTATGTTATGACAGACCAGCTCAGCTAGATCTACTGTCTCTATTATAAGATGACATAACAGCTCGATCTACTGTCGCTATTATATTATGACAGACCAGCTAGATCTACTGTCTTTATTATAATTTGACAGACCAGCTAGATCGACTGTCTCTATTATAAGATGACATACCAGCTAGATCTACTGTCTCTATTATAATATGACAGACCAGCTGGATCTACTGGCTCTATTATAATATAACATACCAGCTAGATCTACTGTCTCTATTATAAGATGACATACCAGCTAGATCTACTGTCGCTATTATATTATGACAGACCAGCTAGATCTACTGTCTCTATTATAATATGACAGACCATCTAGATCTACTGTCTTTATTATAATTTGACAGACCAGCTAGAGCGACTGTCTCTATTATAAGATGACAGACCAGCTAGAGCAACTGTCTCTATTATAAGATGACATACCAGCTAGATCTACAGTCTCTATTAAAATATGACAGACCAGCTGGATCTACTGGCTCTATTATATAATGACAGACCAGCTAGATCTACTGTCTCTATTATGTTATGACAGACCAGCTAGATCTACTGTCTCTATTATAATATGACAGACCATCTAGATCTACAGTCTCTATTATAATATGACAGACCAGCTAGATCTACTGGCTCTATTATATAATGACAGACCAGCTAGATCTACTGTCTCTATTATGTTATGACAGACCAGCTAGATCTACTGTCGCTATTATATTATGACAGACCAGCTAGATCTACTGTCTTTATTATAATTTGACAGACCAGCTAGATCGACTGTCTCTATTATAAGATGACATACCAGCTAGATCTACTGTCTCTATTATAATATGACAGACCAGCTGGATCTACTGGCTCTATTATAATATAACATACCAGCTAGATCTACTGTCTCTATAATAAGATGACAGACCAGCTAGATCTACTGTCTCTATTATATTATGACAGACCAGCTAGATCTACTGTCTCTATTATAATATGACAGACCAGCTAGATCTACTGTCTCTATTATAAGATGACATACCAGCTAGATCTACTGGCTCTATTATATAATGACAGACCAGCTAGATCTACTGTCTCTATTATGTTATGACAGACCAGCTAGATCTACTGTCTCTATTATAATATGACAGACCATCTAGATCTACTGTCTCTATTATAATATGACAGACCAGCTAGATCTACTGTCTCTATTATATTATGACAGACCAGCTAGATCTACTGTCTCTATTATAAGATGACATACCAGCTAGATCTACTTTCTCTATTATAAGATGACATACCAGCTAGATCTACTGTCGCTATTATATTATGACAGACCAGCTAGATCTACTGTCTTTATTATAATTTGACAGACCAGCTAGAGCGACTGTCTCTATTATAATTTGACAGACCAGCTAGAGCGACTGTCTCTATTATAAGATGACATACCAGATAGATCTACTGTCTCTATTATAATATGACAGACCAGCTGGATCTACTGGCTCTATTGTATAATGACAGACCAGCTAGATCTACTGTCTCTATTATGTTATGACAGACCAGCTAGATCTACTGTCTCTATTATAATATGACAGACCATCTAGATCTACTGTCTCTATTATAAGATGACATACCAGCTAGATCTACTGTCTCTATTATAATATGACAGACCAGCTAGATCTACTGTCTCTATTATAATATGACAGACCAGCTAGATCTACTGTCTCTATTATAAGATGACAGACCAGCTAGATCTACTGTCTCTATTATATTATGACAGACCAGCTAGTTCTACTGTCTCTATTATACTATGACAGACCAGCTAGATCTACTGTCTCTTTTGTATTAAGATAGACCAGCTAGATCTACTGTCTCTATTATAATATAACATACCAGCTAGATCTACTGTCTCTATTATAATATGACAGACCAGCTAGATCTACTGTCTTTATTATAATATGACAGACCAGCTAGAACAACTGTCTCTATTATAAGATGACATACCAGCTAGATCTACTGTCTCTATTATGTTATGACAGACCAGCTAGATCTACTGTCTCTATTATGTTATGACAGACCAGCTCGATCAACTGTTTATATTATATTAAGACAGACCAGCTAGATCTACTGGCTCGATTATAATATGACCAACCAGCTAGATCAACTGTCTCTAATATAATATGACAGACCAGCTAGATCTACTGTCTCTATTATGTTATGACAGACCAGCTAGATCTACTGTCTCTATTATAATATGACAGACCAGCTAGATCTACTGTCTCTATTATAAGATGACATACCAGCTAGATCTACTGTCTCTATTATAATATGACAGACCAGCTAGATCTAATGTCTCTATAATAAGATGACAGACCAGCTAGATCTACTGTCTCTATTATATTATGACAGACCAGCTAGATCTACTGTCTCTATTATGTTATGACAGACCAGCTAGATCTACTGTCTCTATTATAATATGACAGACCAGCTAGATCTACTGTCTCTATTATAAGATGACATACCAGCTAGATCTACTGTCTCTATTATAATATGACAGACCAGCTAGATCTAATATCTCTATAATAAGATGACAGACCAGCTAGATCTACTGTCTCTATTATATTATGACAGACCAGCTAGATCTACTGTCTCTATTATAATATGACAGACCAGCTAGATCTACTGTCTCTATTATAAGATGACATACCAGCTGGATCTACTGTCTCTATTATATTATGACATACCAGCTAGATCTACTGTCTCTATTATAATATGACAGACCAGCTAGATCTACTGTCTCTATTATAAGATGACAGACCAGCTAGATCTACTGTCTCTATTATAATATGACAGACCAGCTAGATCTACTGTCTCTATTATAAGATGACAGACCAGCTAGATCTACTGTCTCTATTATAAGATGACATACCAGCTAGATCTACTGTCTCTATTATAACATGACAGACCAGCTAGATCTACTGTCTCTATAATAAGATGACAGACCAGCTAGATCTACTGTCGCTATTATATTATGACAGACCAGCTAGATCTACTGTCTCTATTATAAGATGACAGACCAGCTAGATCTACTGTCTCTATTATATTATGACAGACCAGCTAGATCTACTGTCTCTATTATAAGATGACATACCAGCTAGATCTACTGTCTCTATTATAATATGACAGACCAGCTGGATCTACTGTCTCTATTATGTTATGACAGACCAGCTCAGCTAGATCTACTGTCTCTATTATAATATGACAGACCAGCTGGATCTACTGGCTCTATTATATTATGACAGACCAGCTAGATCTACTGTCTCTATTATGTTATGACAGACCAGCTCAGCTAGATCTACTGTCTCTATTATAAGATGACATACCAGCTCGATCTACTGTCGCTATTATATTATGACAGACCAGCTAGATCGACTGTCTCTATTATAAGATGACATACCAGCTAGATCTACTGTCTCTATTATAATATGACAGACCAGCTGGATCTACTGGCTCTATTATAATATAACATACCAGCTAGATCTACTGTCTCTATTATAATATGACAGACCAGCTAGATTTACTGTCTCTATTATAATATGACAGACCAGCTAGATCTACTGTCTCTATTATAATATGACAGACCAGCTAGATCTACTGTCTCTTTGTATTAAGATAGACCAGCTAGATCTACTGTCTCTATTATAATATAACATACCAGCTAGATCTACTGTCTCTATTATAATATGACAGACCAGCTAGATCTACTGTCTTTATTATAATATGACAGACCAGCTAGAACAACTGTCTCTATTATAAGATGACATACCAGCTAGATCTACTGTCTCTATTATGTTATGACAGACCAGCTAGATCTACTGTCTCTATTATAATATGACAGACCAGCTCGATCAACTGTTTATATTATATTAAGACAGACCAGCTAGATCTACTGGCTCGATTATAATATGACCAACCAGCTAGATCAACTGTCTCTAATATAATATGACAGACCAGCTAGATCTACTGTCTCTATTATGTTATGACAGACCAGCTAGATCTACTGTCTCTATTATAATATGACAGACCAGCTAGATCTACTGTCTCTATTATAAGATGACATACCAGCTAGATCTACTGTCTCTATTATAATATGACAGACCAGCTAGATCTAATGTCTCTATAATAAGATGACAGACCAGCTAGATCTACTGTCTCTATTATATTATGACAGACCAGCTAGATCTACTGTCTCTATTAT
Organism: Oncorhynchus keta; assembly: GCF_023373465.1. NCBI lineage: Eukaryota > Metazoa > Chordata > Actinopteri > Salmoniformes > Salmonidae > Oncorhynchus > Oncorhynchus keta. Next base: position 24,775 of record NW_026284739.1, on the reverse strand, counting down.
GTTATGACAGACCAGCTAGATCTACTGTCTCTATTATAATATGACAGACCAGCTAGATCTACTGTCTCTATTATAAGATGACATACCAGCTAGATCTACTGTCTCTATTATAATATGACAGACCAGCTAGATCTAATATCTCTATAATAAGATGACAGACCAGCTAGATCTACTGTCTCTATTATATTATGACAGACCAGCTAGATCTACTGTCTCTATTATAATATGACAGACCAGCTAGATCTACTGTCTCTATTATAAGATGACATACCAGCTGGATCTACTGTCGCTATTATATTATGACAGACTAGCTAGATCTACTGTCTCTATTATATTATGACAGACCAGCTAGATCTACTGTCGCTATTATAATATGACAGACCAGCTAGATCTACTGTCTCTATTATATTATGACATACCAGCTAGATCTACTGTCTCTATTATAATATGACAGACCAGCTAGATCTACTGTCTCTATTATAAGATGACAGACCAGCTAGATCTACTGTCTCTATTATAATATGACAGACCAGCTAGATCTAATATCTCTATAATAAGATGACAGACCAGCTAGATCTACTGTCTCTATTATATTATGACAGACCAGCTAGATCTACTGTCTCTATTATAATATGACAGACCAGCTAGATCTACTGTCTCTATTATAAGATGACATACCAGCTAGATCTACTGTCTCTATTATAATATGACAGACCAGCTAGATCTAATATCTCTATAATAAGATGACAGACCAGCTAGATCTACTGTCTCTATTATATTATGACAGACCAGCTAGATCTACTGTCTCTATTATAATATGACAGACCAGCTAGATCTACTGTCTCTATTATAAGATGACATACCAGCTGGATCTACTGTCTCTATTATATTATGACAGACTAGCTAGATCTACTGTCTCTATTATATTATGACAGACCAGCTAGATCTACTGTCGCTATTATAATATGACAGACCAGCTAGATCTACTGTCTCTATTATATTATGACATACCAGCTAGATCTACTGTCTCTATTATAATATGACAGACCAGCTAGATCTACTGTCTCTATTATAAGATGACAGACCAGCTAGATCTACTGTCTCTATTATAATATGACAGACCAGCTAGATCTACTGTCTCTATTATAAGATGACAGACCAGCTAGATCTACTGTCTCTATTATAAGATGACATACCAGCTAGATCTACTGTCTCTATTATAACATGACAGACCAGCTAGATCTACTGTCTCTATAATAAGATGACAGACCAGCTAGATCTACTGTCTCTATTATATTATGACAGACCAGCTAGATCTACTGTCTCTATTATAAGATGACAGACCAGCTAGATCTACTGTCTCTATTATATTATGACAGACCAGCTAGATCTACTGTCTCTATTATAAGATGACATACCAGCTAGATCTACTGTCTCTATTATAATATGACAGACCAGCTGGATCTACTGTCTCTATTATGTTATGACAGACCAGCTCAGCTAGATCTACTGTCTCTATTATAAGATGACATACCAGCTAGATCTACTGTCTCTATTATATTATGACAGACCAGCTAGATCTACTGTCTCTATTATGTTATGACAGACCAGCTCAGCTAGATCTACTGTCTCTATTATAAGATGACATAACAGCTCGATCTACTGTCGCTATTATATTATGACAGACCAGCTAGATCTACTGTCTTTATTATAATTTGACAGACCAGCTAGATCGACTGTCTCTATTATAAGATGACATACCAGCTAGATCTACTGTCTCTATTATAATATGACAGACCAGCTGGATCTACTGGCTCTATTATAATATAACATACCAGCTAGATCTACTGTCTCTATTATAAGATGACAGACCAGCTAGATCTACTGTCTCTATTATATTATGACAGACCAGCTAGTTCTACTGTCTCTATTATACTATGACAGACCAGCTAGATCTACTGTCTCTTTTGTATTAAGATAGACCAGCTAGATCTACTGTCTCTATTATAATATAACATACCAGCTAGATCTACTGTCTCTATTATAATATGACAGACCAGCTAGATCTACTGTCTTTATTATAATATGACAGACCAGCTAGAACAACTGTCTCTATTATAAGATGACATACCAGCTAGATCTACTGTCTCTATTATGTTATGACAGACCAGCTAGATCTACTGTCTCTATTATAATATGACAGACCAGCTCGATCAACTGTTTATATTATATTAAGACAGACCAGCTAGATCTACTGGCTCGATTATAATATGACCAACCAGCTAGATCAACTGTCTCTAATATAATATGACAGACCAGCTAGATCTACTGTCTCTATTATGTTATGACAGACCAGCTAGATCTACTGTCTCTATTATAATATGACAGACCAGCTAGATCTACTGTCTCTATTATAAGATGACATACCAGCTAGATCTACTGTCTCTATTATAATATGACAGACCAGCTAGATCTAATGTCTCTATAATAAGATGACAGACCAGCTAGATCTACTGTCTCTATTATATTATGACAGACCAGCTAGATCTACTGTCTCTATTATGTTATGACAGACCAGCTAGATCTACTGTCTCTATTATAATATGACAGACCAGCTAGATCTACTGTCTCTATTATAAGATGACATACCAGCTAGATCTACTGTCTCTATTATAATATGACAGACCAGCTAGATCTAATATCTCTATAATAAGATGACAGACCAGCTAGATCTACTGTCTCTATTATATTATGACAGACCAGCTAGATCTACTGTCTCTATTATAATATGACAGACCAGCTAGATCTACTGTCTCTATTATAAGATGACATACCAGCTGGATCTACTGTCTATTATATTATGACAGACTAGCTAGATCTACTGTCTCTATTATATTATGACAGACCAGCTAGATCTACTGTCGCTATTATAATATGACAGACCAGCTAGATCTACTGTCTCTATTATATTATGACATACCAGCTAGATCTACTGTCTCTATTATAATATGACAGACCAGCTAGATCTACTGTCTCTATTATAAGATGACAGACCAGCTAGATCTACTGTCTCTATTATAATATGACAGACCAGCTAGATCTACTGTCTCTATTATAAGATGACAGACCAGCTAGATCTACTGTCTCTATTATAAGATGACATACCAGCTAGATCTACTGTCTCTATTATAACATGACAGACCAGCTAGATCTACTGTCTCTATAATAAGATGACAGACCAGCTAGATCTACTGTCGCTATTATATTATGACAGACCAGCTAGATCTACTGTCTATTATAAGATGACAGACCAGCTAGATCTACTGTCTCTATTATATTATGACAGACCAGCTAGATCTACTGTCTCTATTATAAGATGACATACCAGCTAGATCTACTGTCTCTATTATAATATGACAGACCAGCTGATCTACTGTCTCTATTATGTTATGACAGACCAGCTCAGCTAGATCTACTGTCTCTATTATAAGATGACATACCAGCTAGATCTACTGTCTCTATTATATTATGACAGACCAGCTAGATCTACTGTCTCTATTATGTTATGACAGACCAGCTCAGCTAGATCTACTGTCTCTATTATAAGATGACATAACAGCTCGATCTACTGTCGCTATTATATTATGACAGACCAGCTAGATCTACTGTCTTTATTATAATTTGACAGACCAGCTAGATCGACTGTCTCTATTATAAGATGACATACCAGCTAGATCTACTGTCTCTATTATAATATGACAGACCAGCTGGATCTACTGGCTCTATTATAATATAACATACCAGCTAGATCTACTGTCTCTATTATAAGATGACATACCAGCTAGATCTACTGTCGCTATTATATTATGACAGACCAGCTAGATCTACTGTCTCTATTATAATATGACAGACCATCTAGATCTACTGTCTTTATTATAATTTGACAGACCAGCTAGAGCGACTGTCTCTATTATAAGATGACAGACCAGCTAGAGCAACTGTCTCTATTATAAGATGACATACCAGCTAGATCTACTGTCTCTATTAAAATATGACAGACCAGCTGGATCTACTGGCTCTATTATATAATGACAGACCAGCTAGATCTACTGTCTCTATTATGTTATGACAGACCAGCTAGATCTACTGTCTCTATTATAATATGACAGACCATCTAGATCTACTGTCTCTATTATAATATGACAGACCAGCTAGATCTACTGGCTCTATTATATAATGACAGACCAGCTAGATCTACTGTCTCTATTATGTTATGACAGACCAGCTAGATCTACTGTCGCTATTATATTATGACAGACCAGCTAGATCTACTGTCTTTATTATAATTTGACAGACCAGCTAGATCGACTGTCTCTATTATAAGATGACATACCAGCTAGATCTACTGTCTCTATTATAATATGACAGACCAGCTGGATCTACTGGCTCTATTATAATATAACATACCAGCTAGATCTACTGTCTCTATAATAAGATGACAGACCAGCTAGATCTACTGTCTCTATTATATTATGACAGACCAGCTAGATCTACTGTCTCTATTATAATATGACAGACCAGCTAGATCTACTGTCTCTATTATAAGATGACATACCAGCTAGATCTACTGGCTCTATTATATAATGACAGACCAGCTAGATCTACTGTCTCTATTATGTTATGACAGACCAGCTAGATCTACTGTCTCTATTATAATATGACAGACCATCTAGATCTACTGTCTCTATTATAATATGACAGACCAGCTAGATCTACTGTCTCTATTATATTATGACAGACCAGCTAGATCTACTGTCTCTATTATAAGATGACATACCAGCTAGATCTACTTTCTCTATTATAAGATGACATACCAGCTAGATCTACTGTCGCTATTATATTATGACAGACCAGCTAGATCTACTGTCTTTATTATAATTTGACAGACCAGCTAGAGCGACTGTCTCTATTATAATTTGACAGACCAGCTAGATCGACTGTCTCTATTATAAGATGACATACCAGATAGATCTACTGTCTCTATTATAATATGACAGACCAGCTGGATCTACTGGCTCTATTGTATAATGACAGACCAGCTAGATCTACTGTCTCTATTATGTTATGACAGACCAGCTAGATCTACTGTCTCTATTATAATATGACAGACCATCTAGATCTACTGTCTCTATTATAAGATGACATACCAGCTAGATCTACTGTCTCTATTATAATATGACAGACCAGCTAGATCTACTGTCTCTATTATAATATGACAGACCAGCTAGATCTACTGTCTCTATTATAAGATGACAGACCAGCTAGATCTACTGTCTCTATTATATTATGACAGACCAGCTAGTTCTACTGTCTCTATTATACTATGACAGACCAGCTAGATCTACTGTCTCTTTTGTATTAAGATAGACCAGCTAGATCTACTGTCTCTATTATAATATAACATACTAGCTAGATCTACTGTCTCTATTATAATATGACAGACCAGCTAGATCTACTGTCTTTATTATAATATGACAGACCAGCTAGAACAACTGTCTCTATTATAAGATGACATACCAGCTAGATCTACTGTCTCTATTATGTTATGACAGACCAGCTAGATCTACTGTCTCTATTATAATATGACAGACCAGCTCGATCAACTGTTTATATTATATTAAGACAGACCAGCTAGATCTACTGGCTCGATTATAATATGACCAACCAGCTAGATCAACTGTCTCTAATATAATATGACAGACCAGCTAGATCTACTGTCTCTATTATGTTATGACAGACCAGCTAGATCTACTGTCTCTATTATAATATGACAGACCAGCTAGATCTACTGTCTCTATTATAAGATGACATACCAGCTAGATCTACTGTCTCTATTATAATATGACAGACCAGCTAGATCTAATGTCTCTATAATAAGATGACAGACCAGCTAGATCTACTGTCTCTATTATATTATGACAGACCAGCTAGATCTACTGTCTCTATTATAATATGACAGACCAGCTAGATCTACTGTCTCTATTATAAGATGACATACCAGCTAGATCTACTGTCGCTATTATATTATGACAGACCAGCTAGATCTACTGTCTCTATTATATTATGACAGACCAGCTAGATCTACTGTCGCTATTATAATATGACAGACCAGCTAGATCTACTGTCTCTATTATAAGATGACATACCAGCTAGATCTACTGTTGCTATTATATTATGACAGACCAGCTAGATCTACTGTCGCTATTATATTATGACAGACCAGCTAGATCTACTGTCTCTATTATATTATGACAGACCAGCTAGATCTACTGTCTCTATTATAATATGACAGACCAGCTAGATCTACTGTCTCTATTATAAGATGACATACCAGCTAGATCTACTGTCTCTAATATAATATGACAGACCAGCTAGATCTACTGTCTCTATTATAATATGACAGACCAGCTAGATCTACTGTCTCTATTATGTTATGACAGACCAGCTAGATCTACTGTCTCTATTATAATATGACAGACCAGCTAGATCTACTGTCTCTATTATAAGATGACATACCAGCTAGATCTACTGTCTCTATTATAATATGACAGACCAGCTAGATCTAATGTCTCTATAATAAGATGACAGACCAGCTAGATCTACTGTCTCTATTATATTATGACAGACCAGCTAGATCTACTGTCTCTATTATAATATGACAGACCAGCTAGATCTACTGTCTCTATTATAATATGACAGACCAGCTAGATCTACTGTCTCTATTATAAGATGACATACCAGCTAGATCTACTGTCGCTATTATATTATGACAGACCAGCTAGATCTACTGTCTTTATTATAATTTGACAGACCAGCTAGATCGACTGTCTCTATTATAAGATGACATACCAGCTAGATCTACTGTCTCTATTATAATATGACAGACCAGCTAGATCTACTGTCTCTATTATATTATGACAGACCAGCTAGATCTACTGTCTCTATTATAATATGACAGACCAGCTAGATCTACTGTTTCTATTATAAGATGACATACCAGCTAGATCTACTGTCGCTATTATATTATGACAGACCAGCTAGATCTACTGTCTCTATTATATTATGACAGACCAGCTAGATCTACTGTCTCTATTATAATATGACAGACCAGCTAGATCTACTGTCTCTATTATAAGATGACATACCAGCTAGATCTACTGTTGCTATTATATTATGACAGACCAGCTAGATCTACTGTCTTTATTATAATATGACAGACCAGCTAGATCTACTGTCTCTATTATAAGATGACATACCAGCTAGATCTACTGTCTCTATTATATTATGACAGACCAGCTAGTTCTACTGTCTCTATTATACTATGACATACCAGCTAGACCTACTGTCGCTATTATACTATGACAGACCAGCTAGATCTACTGTCTCTATTGTATTAAGACAGACCAGCTAGATCTACTGTCTCTATTATAATATGACATACCAGCTAGACCTACTGTCGATATTATACTATGACAGACCAGCTAGATCTACTGTCTCTATTGTATTAAGACAGACCAGCTAGATCTACTGTCTCTATTATAATATAACATACCAGCTAGATCTACTGTCTCTATTATAATATGACAGACCAGCTAGATCTACTGTCTCTATTATGTTATGACAGACCAGCTAGATATACTGTCTCTATTATAATATGACAGACCAGCTCGATCAACTGTTTATATTATATTAAGACAGACCAGCTAGATCTACTGGCTCGATTATAAAATGACCAACCAGCTAGATCAACTGTCTCTATTATAATATGACATACCAGCTAGATCTACTGTCTCTATTATAATATGACAGACCAGCTAGATCTACTGTCTCTATTATAATATGACAGACCAGCTAGATCTACTGTCTCTATTATATTATGACAGACCAGCTAGATCTACTGTCTCTTTTATAATATGACAGACCAGCTAGACCTACTGTCGCTATTATACTATGACAGACCAGCTAGATCTACTGTCTCTATTGTATTAAGACAGACCAGCTAGATCTACTGTCTCTATTATAATATGACATACCAGCTAGATCTACTGTCTCTATTATAATATGACAGACCAGCTAGATCTACTGTCTCTATTATAAGATGACATACCAGCTAGATCTACTGTTGCTATTATATTATGACAGACCAGCTAGATCTACTGTCTTTATTATAATTTGACAGACCAGCTAGATCGACTGTCTCTATTATAAGATGACAGACCAGCTAGATCTACTGTCTCTATTATAATATGACAGACCAGCTAGATCTACTGTCTCTATTATAAGATGACATACCAGCTAGATCTACTGTCTCTATTATAATATGACAGACCAGCTAGATCTACTGTCTCTATTATAATATGACAGACCAGCTAGATCTACTGTCTCTATTATAATATGACAGACCAGCTCAATCTACTGTCTCTATTATATAATGACAGACCAGCTAGTTCTACTGTCTCTATTATACTATGACAGACCATATAGATCTACTGTCTCTATTGTATTAAGACAGACCAGCTAGATCTACTGTCTCTATTATAATATAACATACCAGCTAGATCTACTGTCTCTATTATAAGATGACATACCAGCTAGATCTACTGTCGCTATTATATTATGACAGACCAGCTAGATCTATTGTCTTTATTATAATTTGACAGACCAGCTAGATCGACTGTCTCTATTATAAGATGACATACCAGCTAGATCTACTGTCTCTATTATAATATGACAGACCAGCTAAATCTACTGTCTCTATTATAAGATGACAGACCAGCTAGATCTACTGTCTCTATTATAATATGACAGACCAGCTAGATCTACTGTCTCTATTATAAGATGACAGACCAGCTAGATCTACTGTCTCTATTATAAGATGACATACCAGCTACATCTACTGTCTCTATTATAATATGACAGACCAGCTAGATCTACTGTCTCTATTATAAGATGACATACCAGCTAGATCTACTGTCTCTATTATAATATGACAGACCAGCTCAATCTACTGTCTCTATTATATAATGACAGACCAGCTAGTTCTACTGTCTCTATTATACTATGACATACCATATAGATCTACTGTCTCTATTGTATTAAGACAGACCAGCTAGATCTACTGTCTCTATTATAATATAACATACCAGCTAGATCTACTGTCTCTATTATAAGATGACATACCAGCTAGATCTACTGTCGCTATTATATTATGACAGACCAGCTAGATCTACTGTCTTTATTATAATTTGACAGACCAGCTAGATCGACTGTCTCTATTATAAGATGACATACCAGCTAGATCTACTGTCTCTATTATAATATGACAGACCAGCTAAATCTACTGTCTCTATTATAAGATGACAGACCAGCTAGATCTACTGTCTCTATTATAATATGACAGACCAGCTAGATCTACTGTCTCTATTATAAGATGACAGACCAGCTAGATCTACTGTCTCTATTATAAGATGACATACCAGCTACATCTACTGTCTCTATTATAATATGACAGACCAGCTAGATCTACTGTCTCTATTATAAGATGACATACCAGCTAGATCTACTGTCTCTATTATAATATGACAGACCAGCTAGATCTACTGTCTCTATTATAAGATGACATACCAGCTAGATCTACTGTTGCTATTATATTATGACAGACCAGCTAGATCTACTGTCTTTATTATAATTTGACAGACCAGCTAGATCGACTGTCTCTATTATAAGATGACAGACCAGCTAGATCTACTGTCTCTATTATAATATGACAGACCAGCTAGATCTACTGTCTCTATTATAAGATGACATACCAGCTAGATCTACTGTCTCTATTATAATATGACAGACCAGCTAGATCTACTGTCTCTATTATAATATGACAGACCAGCTAGATCTACTGTCTCTATTATAATATGACAGACCAGCTCGATCTACTGTCTCTATTACATTATGACAGACCAGCTAGATCTACTGTCTCTAATATAATATGACAGACCATCTAGATCTACTGTCTCTATTATAATATGACAGACCAGCTAGATCTACTGTCTCTATTATAAGGTGACAGACCAGCTAGATCTACTGTCTCTATTATAATATGACAGACCAGCTCAATCTACTGTCTCTATTATATAATGACAGACCAGCTAGTTCTACTGTCTCTATTATACTATGACAGACCATATAGATCTACTGTCTCTATTGTATTAAGACAGACCAGCTAGATCTACTGTCTCTATTATAATATAACATACCAGCTAGATCTACTGTCTCTATTATAAGATGACATACCAGCTAGATCTACTGTCGCTATTATATTATGACAGACCAGCTAGATCTACTGTCTTTATTATAATTTGACAGACCAGCTAGATCTACTGTCTCTATTATAAGATGACATACCAGCTAGATATACTGTCTCTATTATAATATGACAGACCAGCTAGATCTACTGTCTCTATTATAAGATGACAGACCAGCTAGATCTACTGTCTCTATTATAATATGACAGACCAGCTAGATCTACTGTCTCTATAATAAGATGACAGACCAGCTAGATCTACTGTCTCTATTATATTATGACAGACCAGCTAGATCTACTGTCTCTATTATAATATGACAGACCAGCTAGATCTACTGTCTCTATTATAAGATGACATACCAGCTAGATCTACTGTCGCTATTATATTATGACAGACCAGCTAGATCTACTGTCTCTATTATAAGATGACATACCAGCTAGATCTACTGTCTCTATTATAATATGACAGACCAGCTGGATCTACTGGCTCTATTATATTATGACAGACCAGCTAGATCTACTGTCTCTATTATGTTATGACAGACCAGCTCAGCTAGATCTACTGTCTCTATTATAAGATGACATACCAGCTCGATCTACTGTCGCTATTATATTATGACAGACCAGCTAGATCTACTGTCTCTATTATAATATGACAGACCAGCTAGATCTACTGTTTCTATTATAAGATGACATACCAGCTAGATCTACTGTCGCTATTATATTATGACAGACCAGCTAGATCTACTGTCTCTATTATATTATGACAGACCAGCTAGATCTACTGTCTCTATTATAATATGACAGACCAGCTAGATCTACTGTCTCTATTATAAGATGACATACCAGCTAGATCTACTGTTGCTATTATATTATGACAGACCAGCTAGATCTACTGTCTTTATTATAATATGACAGACCAGCTAGATCTACTGTCTCTATTATAAGATGACATACCAGCTAGATCTACTGTCTCTATTATAATATGACAGACCAGCTAGATCTACTGTCTCTATTATAAGATGACAGAACAGCTAGATCTACTGTCTCTATTATAAGATGACAGAACAGCTAGATCTACTGTCTCTATTATATTATGACAGACCAGCTCAATCTACTGTCTCTATTATATTATGACATACCAGCTAGACCTACTGTCGCTATTATACTATGACAGACCAGCTAGATCTACTGTCTCTATTGTATTAAGACAGACCAGCTAGATCTACTGTCTCTATTATAATATGACATACCAGCTAGACCTACTGTCGATATTATACTATGACAGACCAGCTAGATCTACTGTCTCTATTGTATTAAGACAGACCAGCTAGATCTACTGTCTCTATTATAATATAACATACCAGCTAGATCTACTGTCTCTATTATAATATGACAGACCAGCTAGATCTACTGTCTCTATTATGTTATGACAGATCAGCTAGATATACTGTCTCTATTATAATATGACAGACCAGCTCGATCAACTGTTTATATTATATTAAGACAGACCAGCTAGATCTACTGGCTCGATTATAATATGACCAACCAGCTAGATCAACTGTCTCTATTATAATATGACATACCAGCTAGATCTACTGTCTCTATTATAATATGACAGACCAGCTAGATCTACTGTCTCTATTATAATATGACAGACCAGCTAGATCTACTGTCTCTATTATATTATGACAGACCAGCTAGACCTACTGTCGCTATTATACTATGACAGACCAGCTAGATCTACTGTCTCTATTGTATTAAGACAGACCAGCTAGATCTACTGTCTCTATTATAATATGACATACCAGCTAGATCTACTGTCTCTATTATAATATGACAGACCAGCTAGATCTACTGTCTCTATTATAAGATGACATACCAGCTAGATCTACTGTTGCTATTATATTATGACAGACCAGCTAGATCTACTGTCTTTATTATAATTTGACAGACCAGCTAGATCGACTGTCTCTATTATAAGATGACAGACCAGCTAGATCTACTGTCTCTATTATAATATGACAGACCAGCTAGATCTACTGTCTCTATTATAAGATGACATACCAGCTAGATCTACTGTCTCTATTATAATATGACAGACCAGCTAGATCTACTGTCGCTATTATAATATGACAGACCAGCTAGATCTACTGTCTCTATTATAATATGACAGACCAGCTCGATCTACTGTCTCTATTACATTATGACAGACCAGCTAGATCTACTGTCTCTAATATAATATGACAGACCATCTAGATCTACTGTCTCTATTATAATATGACAGACCAGCTAGATCTACTGTCTCTATTATAAGATGACAGACCAGCTAGATCTACTGTCTCTATTATAATATGACAGACCAGCTCAATCTACTGTCTCTATTATATAATGACAGACCAGCTAGTTCTACTGTCTCTATTATACTATTATTATTATATATATTATATATATTATTATACTATGACAGACCATATAGATCTACTGTCTCTATTGTATTAAGACAGACCAGCTAGATCTACTGTCTCTATTATAATATAACATACCAGCTAGATCTACTGTCTCTATTATAAGATGACATACCAGCTAGATCTACTGTCGCTATTATATTATGACAGACCAGCTAGATCTACTGTCTTTATTATAATTTGACAGACCAGCTAGATCGACTGTCTCTATTATAAGATGACATACCAGCTAGATATACTGTCTCTATTATAATATGACAGACCAGCTAAATCTACTGTCTCTATTATAAGATGACAGACCAGCTAGATCTACTGTCTCTATTATAATATGACAGACCAGCTAGATCTACTGTCTCTATTATAAGATGACAGACCAGCTAGATCTACTGTCTCTATTATAAGATGACATACCAGCTACATCTACTGTCTCTATTATAATATGACAGACCAGCTAGATCTACTGTCTCTATTATAAGATGACATACCAGCTAGATCTACTGTTGCTATTATATTATGACAGACCAGCTAGATCTACTGTCTTTATTATAATTTGACAGACCAGCTAGATCGACTGTCTCTATTATAAGATGACAGACCAGCTAGATCTACTGTCTCTATTATAATATGACAGACCAGCTAGATCTACTGTCTCTATTATAAGATGACATACCAGCTAGATCTACTGTCTCTATTATAATATGACAGACCAGCTAGATCTACTGTCGCTATTATAATATGACAGACCAGCTAGATCTACTGTCTCTATTATAATATGACAGACCAGCTCGATCTACTGTCTCTATTACATTATGACAGACCAGCTAGATCTACTGTCTCTAATATAATATGACAGACCATCTAGATCTACTGTCTCTATTATAATATGACAGACCAGCTAGATCTACTGTCTCTATTATAAGGTGACAGACCAGCTAGATCTACTGTCTCTATTATAAGATGACATACCAGCTACATCTACTGTCTCTATTATAATATGACAGACCAGCTAGATCTACTGTCTCTATTATAAGATGACATACCAGCTAGATCTACTGTCTCTATTATAATATGACAGACCAGCTAGATCTACTGTCTCTATAATAAGATGACAGACCAGCTAGATCTACTGTCTCTATTATATTATGACAGACCAGCTAGATCTACTGTCTCTATTATAATATGACAGACCATCTAGATCTACTGTCTCTATTATAAGATGACATACCAGCTAGATCTACTGTCTCTATTATAATATGACAGACCAGCTAGATCTACTGTCTCTATTATAAGATGACAGACCAGCTAGATCTACTGTCTCTATTATAATATGACAGACCAGCTCAATCTACTGTCTCTATTATATTATGACAGACCAGCTAGTTCTACTGTCTCTATTATACTATGACAGACCATATAGATCTACTGTCTCTATTGTATTAAGACAGACCAGCTAGATCTACTGTCTCTATTATAATATAACATACCAGCTAGATCTACTGTCTCTATTATAAGATGACATACCAGCTAGATCTACTGTCTCTATTATAATATGACAGACCAGCTAAATCTACTGTCTCTATTATAAGATGACAGACCAGCTAGATCTACTGTCTCTATTATAATATGACAGACCAGCTAGATCTACTGTCTCTATTATAAGATGACAGACCAGCTAGATCTACTGTCTCTATTATAAGATGACATACCAGCTAGATCTACTGTCTCTATTATAATATGACAGACCAGCTAGATCTACTGTCTCTATTATAAGATGACATACCAGCTAGATCTACTGTCTCTATTATAATATGACAGACCAGCTAGATCTACTGTCTCTATAATAAGATGACAGACCAGCTAGATCTACTGTCTCTATTATATTATGACAGACCAGCTAGATCTACTGTCTCTATTATAATATGACAGACCAGCTAGATCTACTGTCTCTATTATAAGATGACATACCAGCTAGATCTACTGTCGCTATTATATTATGACAGACCAGCTAGATCTACTGTCTCTATTATAAGATGACATACCAGCTAGATCTACTGTCTCTATTATAATATGACAGACCAGCTGGATCTACTGGCTCTATTATATTATGACAGACCAGCTAGATCTACTGTCTCTATTATGTTATGACAGACCAGCTCAGCTAGATCTACTGTCTCTATTATAAGATGACATACCAGCTCGATCTACTGTCTCTATTATATTATGACAGACCAGCTAGATCTACTGTCTTTATTATAATTTGACAGACCAGCTAGATCGACTGTCTCTATTATATTATGACAGACCAGCTAGATCTACTGTCTCTATTATAATATGACAGACCAGCTAGATCTACTGTCTCTATTATAAGATGACATACCAGCTAGATCTACTGTCTCTATTATAATATGACATACCAGCTGGATCTACTGGCTCTATTATAATATAACATACCAGCTAGATCTACTGTCTCTATTATAAGATGACATACCAGCTAGATCTACTGTCGCTATTATATTATGACAGACCAGCTAGATCTACTGTCTTTATTATAATTTGACAGACCAGCTAGAGCGACTGTCTCTATTATAAGATGACAGACCAGCTAGAGCGACTGTCTCTGTTATAAGATGACAGACCAGCTAGATCTACTGTCTCTATTATATTATGACAGACCAGCTAGATCTACTGTCTCTATTATAATATGACAGACCAGCTAGATCTACTGTCTCTATTATAATATGACAGACCAGCTAGATCTACTGTCTTTATTATAATATGACAGACCAGCTAGAACAACTGTCTCTATTATAAGATGACATACCAGCTAGATCTACTGTCTCTATTATGTTATGACAGACCAGCTAGATCTACTGTCTTTATTATAATATGACAGACCAGCTAGAACAACTGTCTCTATTATAAGATGACATACCAGCTAGATCTACTGTCTCTATTATAATATGACAGACCAGCTCAATCTACTGTCTCTATTATATTATGACAGACCAGCTCAATCTACTGTCTCTATTATATTATGACAGACCAGCTAGTTCTACTGTCTCTATTATAATATGACAGACCAGCTAGATCTACTGTCTCTATTATAATATGACAGACCATCTAGATCTACTGTCTCTATTATAATATGACAGACCAGCTAGATCTACTGTCTCTATTATATTATGACAGACCAGCTAGATCTACTGTCTCTATTATAATATGACAGACCAGCTAGATCTACTGTCTCTATTATAAGATGACAGACCAGCTAGATATACTGTCTCTATTATATTATGACAGACCAGCTAGATCTACTGTCTCCATTATGTTATGACAGACCAGCTAGAACAACTGTCTCTATTATAAGATGACATACCAGCTAGATCTACTGTCTCTATTATGTTATGACAGACCAGCTAGATCTACTGTCTCTATTATAATATGACAGACCAGCTCGATCAACTGTTTATATTATATTAAGACAGACCAGCTAGATCTACTGGCTCGATTATAATATGACCAACCAGCTAGATCTACTGTCTCTATTATAATATGACAGACCAGCTAGATCTACTGTCTCTATTATAAGATGACATACCAGCTAGATCTACTGTCTCTATTATAATATGACAGACCAGCTCGATCTACTGTCTCTATTATAATATGACAGACCAGCTGGATCTACTGGCTCTATTATATAATGACAGACCAGCGAGATCTACTGTCTCTATTATGTTATGACAGACCAGCTAGATCTACTGTCTCTATTATAATATGACAGACAATCTAGATCTACTGTCTCTATTATAATATGACAGACCAGCTAGATCTACTGTCTCTATTATATTATGACAGACCAGCTAGATCTACTGTCTCTATTATAATATGACAGACCACCTAGATCTACTGTCTCTATTATAAGATGACATACCAGCTAGATCTACTGTCTCTATTATAATATGACAGACCAGCTAGATATACTGTCTCTATTATAAGATGACATACCAGCTAGATCTACTGTCTCTATTATAAGATGACATACCAGCTAGATCTACTGTCTCTATTATAATATGACAGACCAGCTTGATCTACTGGCTCTATTATATTATGACAGACCAGCTAGATCTACTGTCTCCATTATGTTATGACAGACCAGCTAGAACAACTGTCTCTATTATAAGATGACATACCAGCTCGATCAACTGTTTATATTATATTAAGACAGACCAGCTAGATCTACTGGCTCGATTATAATATGACCAACCAGCTAGGTCTACTGTCTCTATTATAATATGACAGACCAGCTAGATCTACTGTCTCTATTATAAGATGACATACCAGCTAGATCTACTGTCTCTATTATAATATGACAGACCAGCTCGATCTACTGTCTCTATTATAATATGACAGACCATCTAGATCTACTTTCTCTATTATAATATGACAGACCAGCTAGATCTACTGTCTCTATTATATTATGACAGACCAGCTAGATCTACTGTCTCTATTATAATATGACAGACCAGCTGGATCTACTGGCTCTATTATATAATGACAGACCAGCGAGATCTGCTGTCTCTATTATGTTATGACAGACCAGCTAGATCTACTGTCTCTATTATAATATGACAGACCATCTAGATCTACTGTCTCTATTATAATATGACAGACCAGCTAGATCTACTGTCTCTATTATATTATGACAGACCAGCTAGATCTACTGTCTCTATTATAATATGACAGACCAGCTAGATCTACTGTCTCTATTATAAGATGACATACCAGCTAGATCTACTGTCCCTATTATATTATGACAGACCAGCTAGATCTACTGTCTTTATTATAATTTGACAGACCAGCTAGATCGACTGTCTCTATTATAAGATGACATACCAGCTAGATCTACTGTCTCTATTATAATATGACAGACCAGCTAGATATACTGTCTCTATTATAAGATGACATACCAGCTAGATCTACTGTCTCTATTATAAGATGACATACCAGCTAGATCTACTGTCTCTATTATAATATGACAGACCAGCTTGATCTACTGGCTCTATTATATTATGACAGACCAGCTAGATCTACTGTCTCCATTATGTTATGACAGACCAGCTAGAACAACTGTCTCTATTATAAGATGACATACCAGCTCGATCAACTGTTTATATTATATTAAGACAGACCAGCTAGATCTACTGTCTCTATTATATTATGACAGACCAGCTAGATCTACTGTCTCTATTATAATATGACAGACCAGCTAGATCTACTGTCTCTATTATAAGATGACATACCAGCTAGATCTACTGTCCCTATTATATTATGACAGACCAGCTAGATCTACTGTCTTTATTATAATTTGACAGACCAGCTAGATCTACTGTCTCCATTATGTTATGACAGACCAGCTAGAACAACTGTCTCTATTATAAGATGACATACCAGCTCGATCAACTGTTTATATTATATTAAGACAGACCAGCTAGATCTACTGGCTCGATTATAATATGACATACCAGCTAGATCTACTGTCTCTATTATAATATGACAGACCAGCTAGATCTACTGTCTCTATTATAAGATGACATACCAGCTAGATCTACTGTCTCTATTATAATATGACAGACCATCTAGATCTACTGTCTCTATTATAATATGACAGACCAGCTAGATCTACTGTCTCTATTATAATATGACAGACCAGCTAGATCTACTGTCTCTATTATGTTATGACAGACCATCTAGATCTACTGTCTCTATTATAAGATGACATACCAGCTAGATCTACTGTCTCTATTATATTATGACAGACCAGCTAGTTCTACTGTCTCTATTATACTATGACAGACCATATAGATCTACTGTCTCTATTGTATTAAGACAGACCAGCTAGATCTACTGTCTCTATTATAATATAACATACCAGCTAGATCTACTGTCTCTATTATAAGATGACATACCAGCGAGATCTACTGTCGCTATTATATTATGACAGACCAGCTAGATCTACTGTCTTTATTATAATTTGACAGACCAGCTAGATCGACTGTCTCTATTATAAGATGACATACCAGCTAGATCTACTGTCTCTATTATAATATGACAGACCAGCTAAATCTACTGTCTCTATTATAAGATGACAGACCAGCTAGATCTACTGTCTCTATTATAATATGACAGACCAGCTAGATCTACTGTCTCTATTATAAGATGACAGACCAGCTAGATCTACTGTCTCTATTATAAGATGACATACCAGCTAGATCTACTGTCTCTATTATAATATGACAGACCAGCTAGATCTACTGTCTCTATTATAAGATGACATACCAGCTAGATCTACTGTCTCTATTATAATATGACAGACCAGCTAGATCTACTGTCTCTATAATAAGATGACAGACCAGCTAGATCTACTGTCTCTATTATATTATGACAGACCAGCTAGATCTACTGTCTCTATTATAATATGACAGACCAGCTAGATCTACTGTCTCTATTATAAGATGACATACCAGCTAGATCTACTGTCGCTATTATATTATGACAGACCAGCTAGATCTACTGTCTCTATTATAAGATGACATACCAGCTAGATCTACTGTCTCTATTATAATATGACAGACCAGCTGGATCTACTGGCTCTATTATATTATGACAGACCAGCTAGATCTACTGTCTCTATTATGTTATGACAGACCAGCTCAGCTAGATCTACTGTCTCCATTATGTTATGACAGACCAGCTAGAACAACTGTCTCTATTATAAGATGACATACCAGCTCGATCAACTGTTTATATTATATTAAGACAGACCAGCTAGATCTACTGTCTCTATTATATTATGACAGACCAGCTAGATCTACTGTCTCTATTATAATATGACAGACCAGCTAGATCTACTGTCTCTATTATAAGATGACATACCAGCTAGATCTACTGTCCCTATTATATTATGACAGACCAGCTAGATCTACTGTCTTTATTATAATTTGACAGACCAGCTAGATCTACTGTCTCCATTATGTTATGACAGACCAGCTAGAACAACTGTCTCTATTATAAGATGACATACCAGCTCGATCAACTGTTTATATTATATTAAGACAGACCAGCTAGATCTACTGGCTCGATTATAATATGACATACCAGCTAGATCTACTGTCTCTATTATAATATGACAGACCAGCTAGATCTACTGTCTCTATTATAAGATGACATACCAGCTAGATCTACTGTCTCTATTATAATATGACAGACCATCTAGATCTACTGTCTCTATTATAATATGACAGACCAGCTAGATCTACTGTCTCTATTATAATATGACAGACCAGCTAGATCTACTGTCTCTATTATGTTATGACAGACCATCTAGATCTACTGTCTCTATTATAAGATGACATACCAGCTAGATCTACTGTCTCTATTATATTATGACAGACCAGCTAGTTCTACTGTCTCTATTATACTATGACAGACCATATAGATCTACTGTCTCTATTGTATTAAGACAGACCAGCTAGATCTACTGTCTCTATTATAATATAACATACCAGCTAGATCTACTGTCTCTATTATAAGATGACATACCAGCGAGATCTACTGTCGCTATTATATTATGACAGACCAGCTAGATCTACTGTCTTTATTATAATTTGACAGACCAGCTAGATCGACTGTCTCTATTATAAGATGACATACCAGCTAGATCTACTGTCTCTATTATAATATGACAGACCAGCTAAATCTACTGTCTCTATTATAAGATGACAGACCAGCTAGATCTACTGTCTCTATTATAATATGACAGACCAGCTAGATCTACTGTCTCTATTATAAGATGACAGACCAGCTAGATCTACTGTCTCTATTATAAGATGACATACCAGCTAGATCTACTGTCTCTATTATAATATGACAGACCAGCTAGATCTACTGTCTCTATTATAAGATGACATACCAGCTAGATCTACTGTCTCTATTATAATATGACAGACCAGCTAGATCTACTGTCTCTATAATAAGATGACAGACCAGCTAGATCTACTGTCTCTATTATATTATGACAGACCAGCTAGATCTACTGTCTCTATTATAATATGACAGACCAGCTAGATCTACTGTCTCTATTATAAGATGACATACCAGCTAGATCTACTGTCGCTATTATATTATGACAGACCAGCTAGATCTACTGTCTCTATTATAAGATGACATACCAGCTAGATCTACTGTCTCTATTATAATATGACAGACCAGCTGGATCTACTGGCTCTATTATATTATGACAGACCAGCTAGATCTACTGTCTCTATTATGTTATGACAGACCAGCTCAGCTAGATCTACTGTCTCTATTATAAGATGACATACCAGCTCGATCTACTGTCGCTATTATATTATGACAGACCAGCTAGATCTACTGTCTTTATTATAATTTGACAGACCAGCTAGATCGACTGTCTCTATTATAAGATGACATACCAGCTAGATCTACTGTCTCTATTATAATATGACAGACCAGCTGGATCTACTGGCTCTATTATAATATAACATACCAGCTAGATCTACTGTCTCTATTATAAGATGACATACCAGCTAGATCTACTGTCGCTATTATATTATGACAGACCAGCTAGATCTACTGTCTTTATTATAATTTGACAGACCAGCTAGAGCGACTGTCTCTATTATAAGATGACATACCAGCTAGATCTACTGTCTCTATTATAATATGACAGACCAGCTAGATCGACTGTCTCTATTATAATATGACAGACCAGCTAGATCTACTAATATGACAGACCAGCTCTCTATTATAATATGACAGACCAGCTAGATCTACTGTCTCTATTATAAGATGACAGACCAGCTAGATCTACTGTCTCTATTATAATATGACAGACCAGCTAGATCTACTGTCTCTATTATAATATGACAGACCAGCTAGATCTACTGTCTCTATTATAATATGACAGACCAGCTAGATCTACTGTCTCTATTATAATATGACAGACCATCTAGATCTACTGTCTCTATTATAAGATGACATACCAGCTAGATCTACTGTCTCTATTATATTATGACAGACCAGCTAGATCTACTGTCTCTATTATATTATGACAGACCAGCTAGATCTACTGTCTCTATTATATTAAGACAGACCAGCTAGATCTACTGTCTCTATTATAATATAACAGACCAGCTAGATCTACTGTCTCTATTATAATATGACATACCAGCTAGATCTACTGTCGCTATTATATTATGACAGACCAGCTAGATCTACTGTCTCTATTATAATATGACAGACCAGCTAGATCTACTGTCTCTATTATAAGATGACATACCAGCTAGATCTACTGTCACTATTATATTATGACAGACCAGCTAGATCTACTGTCTCTATTATAAGATGACAGACCAGCTAGATCTACTGTCTCTATTATAATATGACAGACCAGCTAGATCTACTGTCTCTATTATAAGATGACAGACCAGCTAGATCTACTGTCTCTATTATAAGATGACATACCAGCTAGATCTACTGTCTCTATTATAATATGACAGACCAGCTAGATCTACTGTCTCTATTATAAGATGACATACCAGCTAGATCTACTGTCTCTATTATAATATGACAGACCAGCTAGATCTACTGTCTCTATAATAAGATGACAGACCAGCTAGATCTACTGTCTCTATTATATTATGACAGACCAGCTAGATCTACTGTCTCTATTATATTAAGACAGACCAGCTAGATCTACTGTCTCTGTTATAAGATGACATACCAGCTAGATCTACTGTCGCTATTATATTATGACAGACCAGCTAGATCGACTGTCTCTATTATAAGATGACATACCAGCTAGATCTACTGTCTCTATTATAATATGACAGACCAGCTGGATATACTGGCTCTATTATAATATAACATACCAGCTAGATCTACTGTCTCTATTATAATATGACAGACCAGCTAGATCTACTGTCTCCATTATATTATGACAGACCAGCTAGAACAACTGTCTCTATTATAAGATGACAGACCAGCTCGATCAACTGTTTATATTATATTAAGACAGACCAGCTAGATCTACTGTCTCTATTATATTATGACAGACCAGCTAGATCTACTGTCTCTATTATAATATGACAGACCAGCTAGATCTACTGTCTCTATTATAAGATGACATACCAGCTAGATCTACTGTCCTATTATATTATGACAGACCAGCTAGATCTACTGTCTTTATTATAATTTGACAGACCAGCTAGATCTACTGTCTCCATTATAATATGACAGACCAGCTAGAACAACTGTCTCTATTATAAGATGACATACCAGCTCGATCAACTGTTTATATTATATTAAGACAGACCAGCTAGATCTACTGGCTCGATTATAATATGACATACCAGCTAGATCTACTGTCTCTATTATAATATGACAGACCAGCTAGATCTACTGTCTCTATTATAAGATGACATACCAGCTAGATCTACTGTCTCTATTATAATATGACAGACCATCTAGATCTACTGTCTCTATTATAATATGACAGACCAGCTAGATCTACTGTCTCTATTATAATATGACAGACCAGCTAGATCTACTGTCTCTATTATGTTATGACAGACCATCTAGATCTACTGTCTCTATTATAAGATGACATACCAGCTAGATCTACTGTCTCTATTATATTATGACAGACCAGCTAGTTCTACTGTCTCTATTATACTATGACAGACCATATAGATCTACTGTCTCTATTGTATTAAGACAGACCAGCTAGATCTACTGTCTCTATTATAATATAACATACCAGCTAGATCTACTGTCTCTATTATAAGATGACATACCAGCGAGATCTACTGTCGCTATTATATTATGACAGACCAGCTAGATCTACTGTCTTTATTATAATTTGACAGACCAGCTAGATCGACTGTCTCTATTATAAGATGACATACCAGCTAGATCTACTGTCTCTATTATAATATGACAGACCAGCTAAATCTACTGTCTCTATTATAAGATGACAGACCAGCTAGATCTACTGTCTCTATTATAATATGACAGACCAGCTAGATCTACTGTCTCTATTATAAGATGACAGACCAGCTAGATCTACTGTCTCTATTATAAGATGACATACCAGCTAGATCTACTGTCTCTATTATAATATGACAGACCAGCTAGATCTACTGTCTCTATTATAAGATGACATACCAGCTAGATCTACTGTCTCTATTATAATATGACAGACCAGCTAGATCTACTGTCTCTATAATAAGATGACAGACCAGCTAGATCTACTGTCTCTATTATATTATGACAGACCAGCTAGATCTACTGTCTCTATTATAATATGACAGACCAGCTAGATCTACTGTCTCTATTATAAGATGACATACCAGCTAGATCTACTGTCGCTATTATATTATGACAGACCAGCTAGATCTACTGTCTCTATTATAAGATGACATACCAGCTAGATCTACTGTCTCTATTATAATATGACAGACCAGCTGGATCTACTGGCTCTATTATATTATGACAGACCAGCTAGATCTACTGTCTCTATTATGTTATGACAGACCAGCTCAGCTAGATCTACTGTCTCTATTATAAGATGACATACCAGCTCGATCTACTGTCGCTATTATATTATGACAGACCAGCTAGATCTACTGTCTTTATTATAATTTGACAGACCAGCTAGATCGACTGTCTCTATTATAAGATGACATACCAGCTAGATCTACTGTCTCTATTATAATATGACAGACCAGCTGGATCTACTGGCTCTATTATAATATAACATACCAGCTAGATCTACTGTCTCTATTATAAGATGACATACCAGCTAGATCTACTGTCGCTATTATATTATGACAGACCAGCTAGATCTACTGTCTTTATTATAATTTGA
>NW_026284738.1:0-11776 GCF_023373465.1 Oncorhynchus keta | reverse complement strand
CGAGGCTTGTATCCACAAAACATCTCTGAGTAGGATCGAGGCAGTAGATCGAGGAGCAGTAGACCGAGAGGCTTGTATCCACAAAGCATCTCTGAGTAGGATCGAGGAGCAGTAGGATCGAGGAGCAGTAGGATCGAGGAGCAGTAGATCGAGGAGCAGTAGACCGAGGCTTGTATCCACAAAACATCTCTGAGTAGGATCGAGGAGCAGTAGATCGAGGAGCAGTAGACCGAGGCTTGTATCCACAAAACATCTCTGAGTAGGATCGAGGAGCAGTAGATCGAGGAGCAGTAGACCGAGGCTTGTATCCACAAAACATCTCTGAGTAGGATCGAGGAGCAGTAGATCGAGGAGCAGTAGACCGAGGCTTGTATCCACAAAACATCTCTGAGTAGGATCGAGGAGCAGTAGGATCGAGGAGCAGTAGTTAGAGGAGCAGTAGGACCGAGGAGCAGTAGGATCGAGGAGCAGTAGGATCGAGGAGCAGTAGGATCGAGGAGCAGTAGGATCGAGGAGCAGTAGGGTTGAGGAGCAGTAGGATCGAGGAGCAGTAGGGTTGAGGAGCAGTAGATCGAGGAGCAGTAGGATCGAGGAGCAGTAGATCGAGGAGCAGTAGTTAGAGGAGCAGTAGATCGAGGAGCAGTAGGTTAGAGGAGCAGTAGTTAGAGGAGCAGTAGTTAGAGGAGCAGTAGTTAGAGGAGCAGTAGTTAGAGGAGCAGTAGTTGGAAGGCAGTATGTTAGAGGGCAGTAGATCGAGGGGCGAATCCCAGGTTGAGGAGCAGTAGGATTGAGGAGCAGTAGGATCGAGGAGCAGTAGGATCGAGGCAGTAGATCGAGGAGCAGTAGTTAGAGGAGCAGTAGGATCGAGGAGCAGTAGGATCGAGGATCTGAGGGCAGTAGTTAGAGGAGCAGTAGTTAGAGGAGCAGTAGTTAGGATAGTTAGGGAGCAGTAGTTAGAGGAGCAGCAGGACGTAGGAGCAGTAGATCGAGGGCAGCAGTAGGGAAAGTAGGATTGAGGCAGTAGTTACGAGGGAGCAGCAGTAGATCGAGGAGCAGTAGATCGAGAGCAGTAGCATCGAGGCAGTAGGATCGAGGAGCAGTAGGATCGAGGGAGCAGTAGATCGAGGAGCAGTAGGATCGAGGAGCAGTAGATCGGAGCAGTAGATCGAGGCGAGAGTAGGATCGAGGAGCAGTAGGATCGAGGAGCAGTAGGATAGAGGCAGTGACTTAGGATCAGGCAGTAGTTAGAGGAGCAGTAGTTAGAGGGCAGTAGTTAGAGGGCAGACCGAGGATATGGACCTGAGGTGCAGAAGGATGACAGCAGCCAGATGACAGCAGATCGAGCAGTAGTGACAGCAGGATCGAGGGAGCGAGTTAGAGGGCAGTATAGAGGAGTAGACGGAGAGGAGCAGGCTCGAGGGCAGTAGGATCGAGGAGCAGTAGATCGAGGAGCAGTAGGATCGAGGAGCACGTTTTCCTGGATCACTACTTTAACCAAACTCCAATGGGGTCCGGTCTAAAGTAGTGTACTATATAGGAAGTGTCTAAAGTAGTGCACTATAGGGAATAGGGTCTAAAGTAGTGCTATATAGGGAATAAAGGTCCTAAAGTATATAGGGAGTGTCCAAAGTAGTGCACTATGTAGGGAATAGGTCTAAAGTAATTGCACTATATAGAATAGGGTCTAAGTAGTGCTATATAGGGAATAGGTTCTATAGTCGTGCACTATAGGGAATAGGTTCTAAAGTAGTGACTATATAGAATAGGGTCTAAAGTAGTGCACTATGTAGGAATAGGGTCTAAAAGTAGTGCACTATGTAGAATAGGGTCTAGTAGTGCACTATATAGGGAATAGGGTCTAAAGTAGTTGCTATGTAGAGGAATAGGGTCTAAAGTAGTGCACTATATAGGGAATATGGTCTAAAAAGTAGTGCACTATGGGAATAGGGTCTAAGTAATTGCACTATGTAGGGAATAGGGTCTAAAGTAGTGCACTACATAGGGAATAGGTTCTATAGTAGTGCACTACATAGGGAATAGGGAACCATTTGGGACGCATATTGATCATCAGCTGGAGTTTAAGGTCACTTGATACAAACCACACAGTATTTAGCATGGCATATTGGCATATTTTTTGTTGACAGAGATGCAAATTAAAATGTTAAACTGGCATTTCAACCAAAAGCAAAGCGATCTGTCTGATGTAAGAGGAAGTTCTGAGAAGCGCCGTGTTGAGGACATCATCAGTTCAATATCTCTACCAAATCAGAACCGTACGGTACCGATAACACACTGCTATGACAGGCTAGAGAGAAGCACAGGGGACGGACGGGGTGGCACGAGGGACCATCTCCTATGGTCATTGTTTGGCATGATAGCAGACAGACCTGGGACCAGCCTAAGCATGGAAGTTAAACGTCCTGGTCATTCTTTAAATCTACGTACAGAGTTAGTTGTCACTTTTCAATGTTGTATCACACTGAAGACAGAGGCGCAAGCGCACAGGAGAGAGCTTCTTATGAAAGACAAGGCTTTGTAGATGGCCTGTAACCCCGACTCCCTGTACCCTCTCCGACAACTACGCCTCTCTCCAGACAACTACGCCTCTCTCCAGACAACTACGCCTCTCTCAGACAACTACGCCCTCTCTCCAGACAACCACGCCCTCTCCAGACAACTACGCCCCTCTCTCCAGACAACCACCTCCCCTCTCCAGACAACCCACGCCCTCTCTCAGACAACTCGCCCTCTCTCCAGACAAATACGCCCTCTCAGACAGCTACGCCCTCTCTCCAGACAACTCCGCCCTCTCCAGACAACTACGCCCTCTCTCCAGACAAACTACGCCCTCCAGACAACCACGCCCTCTCCCAGACAGCCACGCCCTCTCAGACAGCTACGCCCTGTCTCAGACAGCCACGCCCTCTCTCCAGACAACTCGCCCTCTCCAGACAACTCGCCCTCTCTCCAGACAACTACGCCCTCTCCAGACAACTACGCCCCTCTCTCCAGACAGCCACGCCCTCTATAGACAACTGCGCCCTCTCTCAGACAACTACGCCTCTCCCCAGACAACTACGCCCTCTCAGACAACTACGACCTCTCTCCACACAACTCCGCCCCCTCCAGATAACCACCCCGCCCCCTCAGATAACCACCCCACCCCCTCCAGATAACCACCCCACCCCCCTCCAGGTAACCACCCCCTCTCCAGATAACCACCCCCTCTCCAGATAACCACTTCACCTCCAGATAACCACACCCCCTCCAGATAACCACACCACTTCACCATGATGTAGCATTGGCCTCCAATCTAACCCATCCACCTCTCTTTCCACCACCCCTCTCTTCCCCAACCTCTTACCTTAATATCTCTCACTCCTCCATCTCCCTGACCAATCCCTCTCCCTCATCTCTATCCCTCTCTCTCTCTCCTTCACCTCTATCCCCCCTCTCTCTCCCTTACATCTACCCCTCTGTCTCGCTCTCCTTAACCCTCTCCCTCAGCTCTACCCCACTCTCTCCTACCTCGACCTCTCTCTTTCAATCCCCAAACCCTTTCCTACCTTTACCCCTCACCCCCCCACCTATACCCCTCTCCCCCACCCTTATCCCTATCCCTCCCACCTCTACCCCCTCTCTCTCTCTCCCCTACCTCTCCAACTTTCTCCCCACCTCTTCTTCCCTCTCCTGTCTTGTTCTCTCCTCTCCTTTTCCCTCCCCTCCTGGTCCCTCCTCTCCTGTTCCCTCCTCTCCTCTCCTCTCCTGTTCCCTCCTCTCCTCTCCTGTTCCCTCCTCTCCTCTCCACTCCTGTTCCCTCCTCTCCTCTCCCCTCCTCTCCTCTCCTCTCCTCTCCTGTTCCCTCCTCTCCTCTCCTGTTCCCTCCTCTCCTCTCCTGTTCCCTCCTCTCCTGTTCCCTCCTCTCCTCTCCTGTTCCCTCCTCTCCTGTTCCCTCCTCTCCCCTCCTGTTCCCTCCTCTCCCCTCCTGTTCCCTCCTCTCCTCTCCTGTTCCCTCCTCTCCCCTCCTGTTCCCTCCCCTCCTCTCCTGTTCCCTCCAGTCCCCTCCTGTTCCCTCCTCTCCTCTCCTGTTCCCTCCTCTACTCTCCCGTTCTCTCCTCTCCCGTTCTCTCCTCTCCTGTTCCCTTCTCTCCTCTCCTGTTCCCTTCTCTCCTCTCCTGTTCCCTTCTCTCCTCTCCTGTTCCCTTCTCTCCTCTCCTGTTCCCTCCCCTCCTGTTCCCTCTCCTCCTGTTCCCTCTCCTCTCCGTTCCCTCCTCTCCACTCTGGTTCCCTCCTATCCTCTCCTGTTCCCTCCTATCCTCTCCTGTTCCCTCCTCTCCACTCTGGTTCCCTCCTCTCCACTCTGGTTCCCTCCTCTCCTCTCCCGTTCTTTCCTCTCCCCTCCTGTTCCCTCCTCTCCTCTCCTGTTCCCTCCTCTCCCCTCCTGTTCCCTCCCCTCCTCTCCTGTTCCCTCCAGTCCCCTCCTGTTCCCTCCTCTCTTCTCCTGTTCCCTCCTCTCCTCTCCCGTTCTTTCCTCTCCCGTTCCCTCCCCTCCTGTTCCCTCCCCTCTCCCGTCCCTCTCCACTCTGAATCCCCTGTTCTCTCCTCTCCTGTTCTCTTCTCTCCTGTTCTCCCCCCTCCTCTCCTGTCCCCACCCTCTTCTCCTGTTCCCTCCTCTCCTCTCCCGTTCTCTCCTCTCCCGTTCCCTCCCCTCCTGTTCCCTCCCCTCCTGTTCCCTCCCCTCTTCTCCCATCCTCTCCTGTTCCCTCCTCTCCTCTCCTGTTCTCTCCTCTCCTCTCCTGTTCTCTCCTCTCCTCTCCCGTTCTCTCCTCTCCTCTCCCGTTCTCTCCTCTCCTGTTCTCTCCTCTCCTGTTCTCTCCTCTCCTGTTCTCTCCTCTCCTGTTCTCTCCTCTCCTGTTCTCCCCCCTCCTCTCCCGTCCCCACCCTCTTCTCCCGTTCCCTCCCCTCCTGTTCCCTCCTCTCCTCTCCTGTTCCCTCCCCTCCACTCTGGTTCCCTCCTCTCCACTCTGCTTCCCTCCTCTCCACTCCTGTTCCCTCCTCTCCCGTTCCCTCCTCTCCACTCTGGTTCCCTCCTCTCCTGTTCCCTCCTCCCCTCTCCTGTTCCCTCCTCTCCCGTTCCCTCCTCTCCACTCTGGTTCCCTCCTCTCCTGTTCCCTCCTCCCCTCTCCTGTTCCCTCCTCCCCTCTCCTGTTCCCTCCTCTCCCGTTCCCTCCTCTCCACTCTGGTTCCCTCCTCTCCACTCTGGTTCCCTCCTCTCCACTCTGGTTCCCTCCTCTCCACTCCTGTTCCCTCCTCTCCACTCTGGTTCCCTCCTCTCTTCTCCTGTTCCCTCCCCTCCTCTCCCCTCCTCTCCTGTTCCCTCCTCTCCTCTCCTGTTCCCTCCTCTCCTCTCCTGTTCCCTCCTCTCCTCTCCTGTTCCCTCCTAAATCTAAACGGAACAAAAATCTCTGTCGCGTTCCTCCTCTCCTGTTCCCTCCTCTCCTGTTCCTCCTCCCCTCGCCTGTTCCTCCTAAATCCAAATCTGGTTTCCCTCCCTCTCCCTCTGGTTCCCTCCTCTCCTCTGGTTCCTCCTCTCCACTCTGGTTCCCTCCTCTCTGTTCCCTCCTCCCTCCTCTCCCTCTGGTTCCCTCCTCTCCTGTTCCCTCCTCTCCCTCCTGTTCCACTCTCTCCCGTTCCACTCCTCTCCTCTATTCCCTCCTCTCCTGTTCCCTCCCTCCCCCCTCTCCTGTTCCCTCCTCTCCCGTTCCCCTCCTCTCCACTCCGGTTCCCTCCTCTCCTGTTCCCTCCTCTCCACTCCTGTTCCCTCCTCTCCCGTTCCCTCCTCTCCACTCTGGTTCCCTCCTCTCCTGTTCCCTCCTCCCCTCTCCTGTTCCCTCCTCTCCCGTTCCCTCCTCTCCACTCTGGTTCCCTCCTCTCCTGTTCCCTCCCTCTCCTGTTCCCTCCACTCCTGTTCCCTCCTCTCCTGTTCTCTCCTCTCCTGTTCTCTCCTCTCCTGTTCTCTCCTCTCCTGTTCTCTCCTCTCCTGTTCTCTCCTCTACTGTTCTCTCCTCTCCTGTTCTCTCCTCTCCCGTTCCCTCCTCTTCTCTCCCGTTCCCTCCTCCCCTCTCCCGTTCCCTCCTCCCCTCTCCCGTTCCCTCATGTTCCCTTCCATCCTCTCTAGCTCTTTATTATTTCTGCTCTTTGTTTTATTGGGTCATTTTCCATTCCTCCTCTCCTCGGAATTCCCCATTCATCTTCCCTCTGTCCGGTCCAACTCACCCCAGCTGGAGAAGACATCATCACGCCATTGCAGCCTGAACCAGGAACCAGCCTTCTGAATCTTTACCATTGTTGGCTGGCTAGGTATCTCACTGAACCCCCCGACCATATGACTGCTGTTGGCTGGTTGGTATCTCACTGAACCCCCCGACCATATGACTGCTGTTGGCTGGTTGGTATCTCACTATGAACCCCCGACCATATCACTGCTGTTGGCTGGCTCGGTATCTCACTGAACCCCCCGACCATATCACTGCTGTTGGCTGGCTCGGTATCTCACTGAACCCCCCGACCATATCACTGCTGTTGGCTGGCTCGGTATCTCACCTGAACCCCGTCATATCACTGCTGTTGGCTGGCTCGGTATCTCACCTGAACCCCGACCATATGACTGCTGTTGGCTGGCTCGGTATCTCACTGAACCCCCCGACCATATGACTGCTGTTGGCTGGCTCGGTATCTCACTGAACCCCCCGACCATATCACTGCTGTTGGCTGGTTTGGTATCTCACTGAACCCCCGACCATCACTGCTGTTGGCTGGCTCGGTATCTCACTGAACCCCCGACCATATCACTGCTGTTGGCTGGCTCGTTATCTCACCTGAACCCCCGACCATATCACTGCTGTTGGCTGGCTCGGTATCTCACTGAACCCCCGACCATATCACTGCTGTTGGCTGGCTCGGTATCTCACTGAACCCCCCGACCATATCACTGCTGTTGGCTGGCTCGGTATCTCACTGAACCCCCCGACCATATCACTGCTGTTGGCTGGCTAGGTATCTCACTGAACCCCCCGACCATATCACTGCTGTTGGCTGGCTAGGTATCTCACTGAACCCCCTCTGACCTCAACTAGACAGAAGAGCAGAGCTCCAGAAACAAATGAGAAATTTACCTTCTCTCTTGTTCCCTCCTCTCCTCTCCTGTTCCCTCCTCTCCTCTCCTGTTCCCTCCTCTCCTGTTCCCTCCTCTCCTCCTGTTCTCTCCTCTCCTGTTCCCTCCTCTCCTGTTCCCTCCTCTCCTGTTCCCTCCTCTCCTCTCTTGTTCCCTCCTCTCCTGTTCCCTCCCCTCCTCTCCTGTTCCCTCCCCTCCTCTCCCTGTTCCTGTTCCTCCTCTCCCTGCTCCTGTTCCCTCCTCTCCCGTTCCTCCTCCCGTTCCCTCCCTCTCCTCTCGTTCCTCCCCTCCAGTTCCCTCCTCCTGTTCCCTCCCTCTCCCGTCCCGTTCCCTCCCCTCCAGTTCCCTCCCCTCCTGTTCCCTCCTCTCCCGTCCCGTTCCCTCCCCCCCTGTTTCCTCTCCTGTTCCCTCCTCTCCTGTTCCCTCCTCTCCTCTCATGTTCCCTCCTCTCCTGTTCCCTCCTCTCCTGTTCCCTCCTCTCTTGTTCCCTCCTCTCCTCTCCTGTTCCCTCCTCTCCTGTTCCCTCCTCTCCTGTTCCCTCCTCTCCTCTCCTGTTCCCTCCTCTCCTGTTCCCTCCTCTCCTGTTCCCTCCTCTCCTCTTATGTTCCCTCCTCTCCTGTTCCCTCCTCTCCTGTTCCCTCCTCTCCTGTTCCCTCCTCTCCTGTTCCCTCCTCTCCCGTCCCGTTCCCTCCCCCCCTGTTTCCTCTCCTATTCTCTCCTGTTCCCTCCTCTCCTGTTCCCTCCTCTCCTGTTCCCTCCTCTCCTCTCATGTTCCCTCCTCTCATGTTCTCTCCTCTCCTGTTCCCTCCTCTCCTGTTCCCTCCTCTCCTGTTCCCTCCTCTCCTCTCCTGTTCCCTCCTCTCCTCTCCTGTTCCCTCCTTTCCTCCAAATCATCCTCCAACAACACGAGGGCATTGTCATGCTGAAACAGGAAAGGGCCTTCCCCCCGTAGCCCAAATCATCCTCCAACAACACGGAGGTATTGTCATGCTGAAACAGGAAAGGACCTTCCCCCAACTGTAGTCACTAAGTTGGAAGCACAGAATCATCTAGAATGTCATTGTATGCTGTAGCGTTAAGATTTCCTTCACTGGAACTAAGGGTCCTGGAACCATGAAAAACAGCTGAATAGACCATTATTCGTCCTTCCAAATTAAATCTTTAAAGTTGTCACTGTGCATTGGGGCAGGAAGCGTTCTCCCTAGCATCCGCCACACCCAAATTCATCCATTAGACTACCAGATTGGTGTAGTGTGATTTCATCACCCAGAGAACGTGTTTCCACTGCTCCAGAGTCCAATGGCGGCGAGCTTTACACCACTCCAGCTGATGCTTGGCAATTGCGCGTGGTGATCTTAGGCTTGTGTACGGCTGCTCTGTCATGGAAACCCATTTCATGAAGCTCCGACAAACAGTTCTTGTGCTGGCGTTGCTTCAGAGGCAGTTTGGAACCCGGGTGTTGCAACCAGAACAGAAGACTGTAACGCTTGGTGGTCCTGTTCAGGAGTTTGTGTGGCCTACTACGTCGCGGCTGAGCCGTTGTTGCTCTAGCCGATTCACTTCACAATAACAGCACATACTGTAGGTATAGTATTTTACTGCTCTGTAATTATGGTTTGGATAATCTTATTTATTGTTATGTATTGATTTCTACCTCACATTATTTTTCTTGAACAAAAATAAAATTGAATGAATTCATTAACACAGTTGACCGGCAGCTCTAGCAGGGCAGACATTTGAGGCGGTGCCATGTTGAAAGTCACTGAGCTCTTCATTCTAATGCCAATGTTTGTCTATGGAGATTGCATGGCTGTGTGCTGGATTTTATCCACCTGTCAGCAACGGGTGTGGCTGAAATAACCAGGTCCACTAATATGGGAGGGACATCCTGCTGTACATATAGTGTATCAATAACTATGATGGGGTGAAATTAAACCAATCAATAAACTTTGGTCACTTAATCATTTTTATTTAGGCTGAGCAGTTAGAAGTGGATTATTGTCCACCACATATCATGTGTTGTACGACGTTGAAAGAGTTAAGACCGACAACGCACAACAAATCCGTTGAAATGTGTTGCTAGGCGACCAACTACTTAATTAAACTCATCACTACGAACACCCTTGTTGTTTGAGTTCAAAACATCACTTTTTTTTTTTTTTAAAGAAATCTAAGTGATGAATATATATATATATATATTATAAACAGAAACATTTCTCTCTAGAAAATGGCATTATGACCCAGAAAGAAATGCGCCACATGATCGGGAGTAAGATAGGATGGATTTACATAAAGGGGAGGAATCAATGTCCTTTTCTCCTCTCCACTTCTCTCCCCCACTTTATAATGGAATGATCACGGCTTGACATAGGAAGTCCTTGTGATGTGTAAAAGTTTGTCATTATGTGTGTGTGTGTTTAAGAGTGTGTGATCAAGAGGCAGCTTAGGGCCTTAACCAGGTAGAGCTTGTCTCCTGCTCGCTGGTGAAGATGGGAGCCTTCTTGTAGTGATCCACCAAGTCCTCCAGAGAACTGAACTTCCTCTGGCCAATGCAGTACAAACCATCCTTCAGCTGAACCTTGAAATGTTGTTTCTTTACAGGCGCTGAGAGATGGAAATCACTGGGCTGGTGGGAGGAAAGCGGGAGGAAGGGTGGGACAGAGAGAAGAAGGAGGGAGGGAGGGAGAGAGACAGAGAAACAGAAAGAGAGAGAGGAGGGAGGAGGGGGTGGTGAGGAGGGAGGGAGAGAGAAACAGAAGAGAGGGAGGGGAGGAGGCAGAGCGAGAGGAAGAGGGGAGAGGAGAGAGGAAGGAAGGAGGAGGGAGAGAGGAAGGAAGGGAGGGAGGGGAGAGAAACAGAGAAAAGAGGGAGAGAAGGGAGGATGGAAGACCGAGAAGAAGAGAGAGAGGAAGGAAGGAAAAGGGAGAGAAGAGGAGAGAGAAGAAGAGAGAAGGGGCGATTAAATAAAGCTGTAAACTAGAGCAGACCAGTTAAAACACAGTTCTCAGCTGGGATGCTGTTAATCATCCTGCGATATGAAATGAATCCCCAGCTCTGAGACGTTGTTCCTACAGTCCTTATGTCACCACTAATACCTCCACCCTCTAACAGCTGACAGCTCTACAGCAACATTACACTAACCACCTCGGGTCAACATTAATGCAGGAATGATGGCAGCAGATCAGCTGAACTGTCAGGATCATGACAGAGAGTAATGGAGCTGTAGACGTAAAGACAGAGTAGTAATGGAGCTGTAGACGTAAAGACAGAGTAGTAATGGAGCTGTAGACGTAAAGACAGAGTAGTAATGGAGCTGTGGAAGCGTAGAGGCAGAGTAGTAATGGAGCCTGCAGACGTAAAGACAGAGGCATATAACTTGGATTGTAGACGTAAAGACAGAGTAAACTACTTTCGGATCCAAAGACAAGAGAAAACTAGACGTAGATCTAAAGACAGGTAGTAGCGGGCTGTAGACGTAAAGACAGAGTAATCGCAAGGAGCTGTAGACGTAAAGACAGAGTAGTAATGGAGCTGTAGACGTAAAGACAGAGTAGTAATGGAGCTGTAGACGTAAAGACAGAGTAGTAATGGAGCTGTAGACGTAAAGACAGGTAGTAACTGAGCTGTAGACGTAAAGATCAGAGTAGCAATGGAGCTGTAGACGCAAAGCACAGAGGTAATGGATTGCAGACGCAAAGGACAGAGTAGTAATGCGTTGTAGACGCAAAGACAGAGTAGCAATGGAGCTGCAGACGTAAAGACAGATAGTAACTGATCTGTAGATCTGAAAATGACAGAGTAGTAATGGAGCTGTAGACGTAAAGACAGAGTAGTAATGGAGCTGTAGACGTAAAGACAGAGTAGTAATGGAGCTGTAGACGTAAAGACAGAGTAGTAATGGAGCCGTAGATCCTTGTAACAACCGACATTCTCGGCTTATGTAATGCCGAGCAATTGATAGCAGTGAGGACTAGAGTGGTAATGGAGCTGTAGACGTAATGACAGAGTAGTAATGGAGCCGGACGTAAAGATGACAGAGTAGTAAGTGGCGCTGTAGACGTAAAGACAGAGTAGTAATGGAGCCGTAGGCGTAAAGACAGAGTAGTAATGGAGCTGTAGACCTATCGTTTGCTCTAGATTAGGGAATAGGGTGCCATTTGACCTGGTCTATAGGAATATGGTGCCATTTGACCTGGTCTATAGGGAATATGGTGCCATTTGACCTGGTCTATAGGGAATATGGTGCCATTTGACCTGGTCTATAGGGAATATGGTGCTATTTGACCTGGTCTATAGGGAATATGGTGCTATTTGACCTGGTCTATAGGGAATATGGTGCCATTTGACCTGGTCTATAGGGAATATGGTGCCATTTGACCTGGTCTATAGGGAATATGGTGCCATTTGACCTGGTCTATAGGGAATATGGTGCCATTTGACCTGGTCTATAGGGAATATGGTGTCATTTGACCTGGTCTATAGGGAATGTGGTGCCATTTGACCTGGTCTATAGGGAATATGGTGCCATTTGACCTGGTCTATAGGGAATATGGTGCCATTTGACCTGGTCTATAGGGAATATGGTGCCATTTGACCTGGTCT
>NW_026284737.1:0-5059 GCF_023373465.1 Oncorhynchus keta | reverse complement strand
TCCAAGATGGCGTAGCAGTCGGACGTATGTTTTGTCTTGTCCCGTCCTGTCTAGTGTAAATATAGTTTTCTTCGTTTTTTTTCTGTATATATTTCGTACATATTTTAATCTCACTTTCAAACTAGAGCTGAATATACTCTCCTGCAACCCGCATCACCCAATGTGGTACGGATCCGCCTTTTCTATACTTTACTTTAGAACCGAAGCCACCATCAGAAGCTAGCCAACTAACTAGCTACTAGCTCGTACTCAGTTAGCCATTGCTAGCGGTCTTCTAAGCTAACTAGAACACCAGCGCGACATCAACCCAGAGCATATCAGACTGCTCTTTCTCTACCACATCTCCGGATTCCTACCGCAAGCTCTGAACCTTTACACCGGATCATCGCAACTAGCTAGCTGCAATTCCGAGCGGCTACTCCTGGCCAACGTCTCTGGCCCAAAACAAGCTACAGTTAGCCTTGAGCTAAGCCCACCTCCCGACTAGCCGAAGAGGCCCAACGATACCTCTTTTGCCAATTGGCCTGGACCCTTTACTGCCGACACGGAGCGCCGCCGATCCATCACGATTGGTCCGGCTGACATAGCCTGCCCGAGGTGGTTTCAACAGGCTTTTTTCGTTGCGACATCGCTAAAGATCCATCTGCTGGCCAAGGACCGCGAGCTTTCTGAAACGCTGTGTCTCCAGCTCACCCAGCGCACTAGAGCTCCTGTAGCATAATCCCTGCCACTCATTCGGGCCCACGACCGTCTGTCGAGACATGTCACCGCGCAGAGGAATAAACAGACTACTCCCATCGCGACGCCCCCAAAGGTTAGCTTCTAGCTCGCTATTCCCTACTTGCTATTCGGCCTGCTAACGGCTAGCTTGTCTAGCCCGGGCCTACGAACTGTTAGCTTGTTAGCACAGGCCTGCTAACCATCTGACTCACCTCATCCCAAACACTTCTGAACCCATTTACTTTCTATCTCTCTTTGATTTTTATTTGTTTATACCTTCCGGAAACCTGCCTCACCCACTGTGATACGGATTCGCTATCACTTTTAATTTTTATTTATTTTTATGACACACTCAAGAACCTCCAGACGCTAACCAGCTACAAGCTATTTAGTCATTGTTAGTTTAAAAAAAAAAAAAAAAAAAAAAAACCTGGATAACACTCGCCAGCCCAGCTTCCCTGCCCATCCACCGCTGCCCCCTGGACACTGATCTCTTGGCTACATAGCTGACGCACGCTGGACTGTCCATTAATCACGGTACCCTATTCTGCTTGTTTGTTTATCTGTCGGCCCAGTTGCCTAGTCAACGCCATTTTACCTGCTGTTTGTTGTGCTAGCTGATTAGCCTCGCCTACTGTTTTTAGCTAGCTTTCCCAATTCAACACCTGTGATTACTGTATGCCTCGCTGTATGTCTCTCCCAAATGTCAATATGCCTTGTATACTGTTGTTCAGGTTAGTTATCATTGTTTTAGTTCACAATGGAGCCCCTAGATCCACTCTGCATACCCCTGTCACCTCCTTTGTCCCACCCCCACACATGCGGTGACCTCACCCATTACAACCAGCATGTCCAGAGATACAACCTCTCTCATCATCACCCAGTGCCTGGGCTTACCTCCGCTGTACCCGCACCCCACCATACCCCTGTCTGCGCATTATGCCCTGAATATATTCTACCATGCCCAGAAACCTGCTCCTCTTATCCTCTGCCCCCAACGCTCTAGGCGACCAGTTTTGATAGCCTTTAGCCGCACCCTCATACTACTCCTTCTCTGTTCCGCGGGTGATGTGGAGGTAAACCCAGGCCCTGCATGCCCCCAGGTACCCTCATTTGTTGACTTCTGTGATCGAAAAGTCTTGGTTTTATGCATGTCAACATCAGAAGCCTCCTCCCTAAGTTTGTTTTACTCACTGCTTTAGCACACTCTGCTAACCCTGATGTCCTTGCCGTGTCTGAATCCTGGCTCAGGAAGGCCACCAAAAATTCAGAGATTTC
This sequence comes from Oncorhynchus keta, assembly GCF_023373465.1. Taxonomy (NCBI): domain Eukaryota; kingdom Metazoa; phylum Chordata; class Actinopteri; order Salmoniformes; family Salmonidae; genus Oncorhynchus; species Oncorhynchus keta. The sequence goes on along the minus strand of NW_026284737.1, from coordinate 3,061 downwards.
CATACCCAACTATAACATCTTCCGTCAAGATAGAACTGCCAAAGGGGCGGAGTCGCAGTCTACTGCAGAGATAGCCTGCAAAGTAATGTCATACTTTCCAGGTCCATACCCAAACAGTTTGAACTACTAATTTTGAAAATTACTCTCTCCAGAAACAAGTCTATCACTGTTGCCGCCTGCTACCGACCCCCGTCAGCTCCCAGCTGCGCCCTGGACACCATTTGTGAATTGATCGCCCCCATCTAGCTTCAGAGTTTGTTCTGTTAGGTGACCTAAACTGGGATATGCTTAACACCCCGGCAGTCCTACAATCTAAGCTAGATGCCCTCAATCTCACTCAAATCATCAAGGAACCCACCAGGTACAACCCTAACTCTGTAAACAAGGGCACCCTCATAGACGTCATCCTGACCAACTGGCCCTCCAAATATACCTCCGCTGTCTTCAACCAGGATCTCAGCGATCACTGCCTCATCGCCTGTATCCGCCACGGAGCCGCAGTCAAACGACCACCCCTCATCACTGTCAAACGCTCCCTAAAACACTTCTGTGAGCAGGCCTTTCTAATCGACCTGGCCCGTGTATCCTGGAAGGACATTGACCTCATCCCGTCAGTTGAGGATGCCTGGTCATTCTTTAAAAGTAACTTCCTCACCATTTTAGATAAGCATGCTCCGTTCAAAAATGCAGAACCAAGAACAGATACAGCCCTTGGTTCACTCCAGACCTGACTGCCCTCGACCAGCACAAAAACATCCTGTGGCGGACTGCAATAGCATCGAATAGCCCCGTGATATGCAACTGTTCAGGGAAGTCAGGAACCAATACACGCAGTCAGTCAGGAAAGCTAAGGCCAGCTTCTTCAGGCAGAAGTTTGCATCCTGTAGCTCCAACTCCAAAAGTTCTGGGACACTGTGAAGTCTATGGAGAACAAGAGCACCTCCTCCCAGCTGCCCACTGCACTGAGGCTAGGAAACACGGTCTCCACCGATAAATCCATGATTATCGAAAACTTCAATAAGCACTTCTCAACGGCTGGCCATGCCTTCCGCCTGGCTACTCCAACCTCGGCCAACAGCTCCGCCCCCCCGTAGTTCCTCACCCAAGCCTCTCCAGGTTCTCCTTTACCCAGATCCAGATAGCAGATGTTCTGAAAGAGCTGCAAAACCTGGACCCGTACAAATCAGCTGGGCTTGACAATCTGGACCCGCTATTTCTGAAACTATCTGCCGCCATTGTCGCAACCCCTATTACCAGCCTGTTCAACCTCTCTTTCATATCGTCTGAGATCCCCAAGGATTGGAAAGCTGCCGCAGTCATCCCCCTCTTCAAAGGGAGACACCCTGGACCCAAACTGCTATAGACCTATATCCATCCTGCCCTGCCTATCTAAGGTCTTGAAAGCCAAGTCAACAAACAGGTCACTGACCATCTCGAATCCCACCGTACCTTCTCCGCTGTGCAATCTGGTTTCCGAGCCGGTCACGGGTGCACCTCAGCCACACTCAAGGTACTAAATGATATCATAACCGCCATCGATAAAAGACAGTACTGTGCAGCCGTCTTCATCGACCTCGCCAAGGCTTTCGACTCTGTCAATCACCAAATTCTTATCGGCAGACTCAACAGCCTCGGTTTTTCGGATGACTGCCTTGCCTGGTTCACCAATTACTTTGCAGACAGAGTTCAGTGTGTCAAATCAGAGGGCATGCTGTCCGGTCCTCTGGCAGTCTCTATGGGGGTGCCACAGGGTTCAATTCTCGGGCCGACTCTTTTCTCTGTATATATCAATGATGTTGCTCTTGCTGCGGGCGATTCCCTGATCCACCTCTACGCAGACGACACCATTCTATATACTTTCGGCCCGTCATTGGACACTGTGCTATCCAACCTCCAAACGAGCTTCAATGCCATACAGCACTCCTTCCGTGGCCTCCAACTGCTCTTAAACGCTAGTAAAACCAAATGCATGCTTTTCAACCGATCGCTGCCTGCACCCGCATGCCCGACTAGCATCACCACCCTGGATGGTTCCAACCTTGAATATGTGGACATCTATAAGTACCTAGGTGTCTGGCTAGACTGCAAACTCTCCTTCCAGACTCACATCAAACATCTCCAATCAAAAATCAAATCCAGAGTCGGCTTTCTATTCCGCAACAAAGCCTCCTTCACTCACGCTGCCAAGCTTACCCTAGTAAAACTGACTATCCTACCGATCCTCGACTTCGGCGATGTCATCTACAAAATGGCTTCCAACACTCTACTCAGCAAACTGGATGCAGTCTACCACAGTGCCATCCGTTTTGTCACTAAAGCACCTTATACCACCCACCACTGCGACTTGTATGCTCTAGTCGGCTGGCCCTCACTACATATTCGTCGCCAGACCCACTGGCTCAGGTCATCTACAAGTCCATGCTAGGTAAAGCTCCGCCTTATCTCAGTTCACTGGTCACGATGGCAACACCCATCCGTAGCACGCGCTCCAGCAGGTGTATCTCACTGATCATCCCTAAAGCCAACACCTCATTTGGCCGCCTTTCGTTCCAGTACTCTGCTGCCTGTGACTGGGCGAATTGCAAAAATCGCTGAAGTTGGAGACTTTTATCTCCCTCTCCAACTTCAAACATCAGCTATCCGAGCAGCTAACCGATCGCTGCAGCTGTACATAGTCTATAGGTAAATAGCTCACCCTTTTTCACCTACCTCATTCCCATACTGTTTTTATACTGTTTTTATTTATTTACTTTTCTGCTCTTTTGCACACCAATATCTCTACCTGTACATGCCCATCTGATCATTTATCACTCCAGTGTTAATCTGCAAAATTGTATTATTCGCCTACCTCCTCATGCCTTTTGCACACATTGTATATAAACTGCCCATTTTTTCTACTGTGTTATTGACTTGCTAATTGTTTACTCCATGTGTAACTCTGTGTTGTCTGTTCACACTGCTATGCTTTATCTTGGCCAGGTCGCAGTTGCAAATGAGAACTTGTTCTCAACTAGCCTACCTGGTTAAATAAAGGTGAAATAAAAAATAAAAAAAAATAAAA
>NW_026284736.1:0-3196 GCF_023373465.1 Oncorhynchus keta | reverse complement strand
CACATATGCCCCCCTAGGCAACAACTATGACAACATAACCAACAAAAACGGGTCACAACTCCTGCAGCTCCATCGCACGCTGGGTATGTACATAGTCAACGGTAGGCTTCGAGGGGACTCTATGGTAGGTACACCTATAGCTCATCTCTTGGCAGTAGTACTGTAGACTACTTTATCACTGACCTCAACCCAGAATCTCTCAGAGCGTTCACAGTCAGTCCACTAACACCCCTATCAGACCACAGCAAAATCACAGTCTACTTAAACAGAGCAATACTCAACCACGAGGCATCAAAGCCAAAGGAACTGAGTAACATTAAGAAATGCTATAGGTGGAAGGAATGCAGTTTGGAAACCTACCAAAAAACAATTAGGCAACAACAAATTCAATCCCTTTTAGACAATTTCCTGGGTAAAACGTTCCACTGTAATAGTGAAGGTGTAAACTTGGCAGTAGAAAATCTTAACAGTATATTTGACCTCTCAGCTTCCCTATCAAATCTAAAAATCTCAAATAGAAAACCGAAGAAAATTAACAATAATGACAAATGGTTTGATGAGGAATGCAAAAATCTAAGAAAGAAATTGAGAAACCTGTCCAACCAAAAACATAGAGACCCGGAAAACCTGAGTCTACGCCTTCACTATGGTGAATCACTAAAACAATACAGAAACACACTACGGAAAAAGAAGGAACAGCATGTCAGAAATCAGCTCAATGCAATTGAGAATCCATAGACTCTAACCACTTCTGGGAAAATTGGAAAACACTAAACAAACAACAACACGAAGAATTATCTATCCAAAATGGAGATGTCTGGGTAAACCACTTCTCCAATCTTTTGGTTCTATAACAAAGAACAAAGAGCAAAAACATATACATGATCAACTACAGATCTTAGAATCAACTATTAAAGACTACCAGAACCCACTGGATTCTCCAATTACATTGAATGAGTTACAGGACAAAATAAAAACCCTCCAACCCAAAAAGGCCTGTGGTGTCGATGGTATCCTCAATGAAATGATCAAATATACAGACAACAAATTCCAACTGGCTATACTAAAACTCTTTAACATCATACTTAGCTCTGGCATCTTCCCCAATATTTGGAACCAAGGACTGATCACCCCAATCCACAAAAGTGGAGACAAATTTGACCCCAATAACTACCGTGGAATATGTGTCAACAGTAACCTTGGGAAAATCCTCTGCATTATTATTAACAGCAGACTCGTACATTTCCTCAATGAAAACAATGTACTGAGCAAATGTCAAATTGGCTTTTTACCAAATTACCGTACAACAGACCATGTATTCACCCTGCACACCTTAATTGACAACCAAACAAACCAAAACAAAGGCAAAGTCTTCTCATGCTTTGTTGATTTCAAAAAAGCCTTCGACTCAATTTGGCATGAGGGTCTGCTATACAAACTGATGGAAAGTGGTGTTGGGGGTAAAACATATGACATTATAAAATCCATGTACACAAACAACAAGTGTGCGGTTAAAATTGGCAAAAACACACACATTTCTTCACACAGGGTCGTGGGGTTAGACAGGGATGCAGCTTAAGCCCCACCCTCTTCAACATATATATCAACGAACTGGCGCGGGCACTAGAAAAGTCTGCAGCACCCGGCCTCCCCTGCTAGAATCCGAAGTCAAATGTCTGCTGTTTGCTGATGATCTGGTGCTTCTGTCACCAACCAAGGAGGGCCTACAGCAGCACCTAGATCTTATGCACAGATTCTGTCAGACCTGGGCCCTGACAGTAAATCTCAGTAAGACCAAAATAATGGTGTTCCAAAAAGGTCGAGTCACCAGGACCACAAATACAAATTCCATCTCGACACTGTTGCCCTAGAGCACACAAAAACTATACATACCTTGGCCTAAACATCAGCGCCACAGGTAACTTCCACAAAGGTGTGAACGATCTGAGAGACAAGGCAAGAAGGGCATTCTATGCCATCAAAAGAAACATAAATTTCAACATACCAATTAGGATTTGGCTAAAAATACTTGAATCAGTCATAGAGCCCATTGCCCTTTATGGTTGTGAGGTCTGGGGTCCGCTCACCAACCAAGACTTCACAAAATGGGACAAACACCAAATTGAGACTCTGCACGCAGAATTCTGCAAAAATATCCTCCGTGTACAACGTAAAACACCAAATAATGCATGCAGAGCAGAATTAGGCCGATACCCACTAATTATCAAAATCCAGAAAAGAGCCATTAAATTCTACAACCACCTAAAAGGAAGCGATTCACAAACCTTCCATAACAAAGCCATCACAAACAGAGAGATGAACCTGGAGAAGAGTCCCCTAAGCAAACTGGTCCTGGGGCTCTGTTCACAAACACAAACACACCCTACAGAGCCCCAGGACAACAGCACAATTAGACCCAACCAAATCATGAGAAAACAAAAAGATAATTACTTAACACATTGGAAAGAATTAACAAAAAAACAGAGCAAACTAGAATGCTATTTGGCCCTACACAGAGAGTACACAGCGGCAGAATACCTGACCACTGTGACTGACCCAAAATTAAGGAAAGCTTTGACTATGTACAGACTCAGTGAGCATAGCCTTGCTATTGAGAAAGGCCGCCGTAGGCAGACATGGCTCTCAAGAGAAGACAGGCTATGTGCTCACTGCCCACAAAATGAGGTGGAAACTGAGCTGCACTTCCTAACCTCCTGCCCAATGTATGACCATATTAGAGAGACATATTTCCCCCAGATCACACAGATCCACAAAGAATTCGAAAACATATCCAATTTTGAAAAACTCCCATACCTACTGGGTGAAATTCCACAGTGTGCCATCACAGCAGCTTAAAGATTTGTGACCTGTTGCCACGAGAAAAGGGCAACCAGTGAAGAACAAACACCATTGTAAATACAACCCATATTTATGCTTATTTATTTTTATCTTGTGTCCTTTAATTATTTGTACATTGTGTATATATATATATATATATAATATGACATTTGTAATGTCTTTACTGTTTTGAAACTGTTGTATGTGTAATGTTTACTGTTAATTTTTGTTGTTTTTCACTTTATATATTCACTTTGTATGTTGTCTACCTCACTTGCTTTGGCAATGTTAACACATGTTTCCCATGCCAATAAAGCCCTTGAATTGAATTGAATTGAATTGAATTGAGAGAGAGAGA
>NW_026284735.1:0-3450 GCF_023373465.1 Oncorhynchus keta | reverse complement strand
CATAGCCGTCTTTGTTTCAAAGATAATTGTGTGAGTCTAGACCGATTTCCTAGGTTAGCTAGCCAGCTATTGTCGTTCTTTTAACTCAGCGTAACGTTAACAACACTGCTAGCCAACCAGCTAGCCCCCGAATAGCAGCACTGTAGAAATTATTACACTCAACGGAACGACTTGATTAGTGTAGTGCCAACAACGCAGCTACTGCCAGCTAGCCTACTTTAGCAGTACTGTATCATTTTAATCATTTTAGTCAATAAGATTCTTGCTACGTAAGCTTAACTTTCTGAACATTCGAGACGTGTAGTCCACTTGTCATTCCAATTTCCTTGCATTAGCGTAGCCTTTTCTGTAGCCTGTCAACTATGTGTCTGTCTATCCCTGTTCTCTCCTCTCTGCACAGACCATACAAACGCTCCACACCGCGTGGCCGCGACCACCCTAATCTGGTGGTCCCAGCGCGTACGACCCACGTGGAGTTCCAGGTCTCCCGGTAGCCTCTGGAACTGCCGATCTGCGGCCAACAAGGCAGAGTTCATCTCAGCCTATGCCTCCCTCCAGTCCCTTGACTTCTTGGCACTGACGGAAACATGGATCACCACAGATAACACTGCTACTCCTACTGCTCTCTCCTCGTCCGCCCACGTGTTCTCGCACACCTCGAGAGCTTCTGGTCAGCTGGGTGGTGGCACCGGGATCCTCATCTCTCCCAAGTGGTCTTTCTCTCTTTCTCCCCTTACCCATCTGTCTATTGCCTCCTTTGAATTCCATGCTGTCACAGTTACCAGCCCTTTCAAGCTTAACATCCTTATCATTTATCGCCCTCCAGGTTCCCTCGGAGAGTTCATCAATGAGCTTGATGCCTTGATAAGCTCCTTTCCTGAGGACGGCTCACCTCTCACAGTTCTGGGCGACTTTAACCTCCCCACGTCTACCTTTGACTCATTCCTCTCTGCCTCCTTCTTTCCACTCCTCTCCTCTTTTGACCTCACCCTCTCACCTTCCCCCCTACTCACAAGGCAGGCAATACGCTTGACCTCATCTTTACTAGATGCTGTTCTTCCACTAACCTCATTGCAACTCCCTCCAAGTCTCCGACCACTACCTTGTATCCTTTTCCCTCTCGCTCTCATCCAACACTTCCCACACTGCCCCTACTCGGATGGTATCGCGCCGTCCCAACCTTCGCTCTCTCTCCCCGCTACTCTCTCCTCTTCCATCCTATCATCTCTTCCCTCTGCTCAAACTTTCTCCAACCTATCTCCTGATTCTGCCTCCTCAACCCTCCTCCTCCTCCCTTACTGCATCCTTTGACTCCCTATGTCCCCTATCCTCCAGGCCGGCTCGGTCCTCCCCTCCCGCTCCGTGGCTCGACGACTCATTGCGAGCTCACAGAACAGGGGCTCCGGGCAGCCGAGCGGAAATGGAGGAAAACTCGCCTCCCTGCGGACCTGGCATCCTTTCACTCCCTCCTCTCTACATTTTCCTCCTCTGTCTCTGCTGCTAAAGCCACTTTCTACCATTCTAAATTCCAAGCATCTGCCTCTAACCCTAGGAAGCTCTTTGCCACCTTCTCCTCCCTCCTGAATCCTCCCCCCCTCCTCCTCTCTGCAGATGACTTCGTCAACCATTTTGAAAAGAAGGTCGATGACATCCGATCCTCGTTTGCTAAGTCAAACGACACCGCTGGTTCTGCTCACACTGCCCTACCCTATGCTCTGACCTCTTTCTCCCCTCTCTCTCCAGATGAAATCTCGCGTCTTGTGACGGCCGGCCGCCCAACAACCTGCCCGCTTGACCCTATCCCCTCCTCTCTTCTCCAGACCATTTCCGGAGACCTTCTCCCTTACCTCACCTCGCTCATCAACTCATCCCTGACCGCTGGCTACGTCCCTCCCGTCTTCAAGAGAGCGAGAGTTGCACCCCTTCTGAAAAAACCTACACTCGATCCCTCCGATGTCAACAACTACAGACCAGTATCCCTTCTCTCTTTTCTCTCCAAAACTCTTGAGCGTGCCGTCCTTGGCCAGCTCTACCGCTATCTCTCTCAGAATGACCTTCTTGATCCAAATCAGTCAGGTTTCAAGACTAGTCATTCAACTGAGACTGCTCTTCTCTGTATCACGGAGGCGCTCCGCACTGCTAAAGCTAACTCTCTCTCCTCTGCTCTCATCCTTCTAGACCTATCGGCTGCCTTCGATACTGTGAACCATCAGATCCTCCTCTCCACCCTCTCCGAGTTGGGCATCTCTCGGCGCGGCCCACGCTTGGATTGCGTCCTACCTGACAGGTCGCTCCTACCAGGTGGCGTGGCGAGAATCTGTCTCCTCACCACGCGCTCTCACCACTGGTGTCCCCCAGGGCTCTGTTCTAGGCCCTCTCTTATTCTCGCTATACACCAAGTCACTTGGCTCTGTCATAACCTCACATGGTCTCTCCTATCATTGCTATGCAGACGACACACAATTAATCTTCTCCTTTCCCCTTCTGATGACCAGGTGGCGAATCGCATCTCTGCATGTCTGGCAGACATATCAGTGTGGATGACGGATCACCACCTCAAGCTGAACCTCAGCAAGACGGAGCTCCTCTTCCTCCCGGGAAGGACTGCCCGTTCCATGATCTCGCCATCACGGCTGACAACTCCATTGTGTCCTCCTCCCAGAGCGCTAAGAACCTTGGCGTGATCCTGGACAACACCCTGACGTTCTCAACTAACATCAAGGCGGTGTCCCGTTCCTGTAGGTTCATGCTCTACAACATCCGCAGAGTACGACCCTGCCTCACACAGGAAGCGGCGCAGGTCCTAATCCAGGCACTTGTCATCTCCCCGTCTTGACTACTGCAACTCGCTGTTGGCTGGGCTCCCTGCCTGTGCCATTAAACCCCTACAACTCATCCAGAACGCCGCAGCCCGTCTGGTGTTCAACCTTCCCAAGTTCTCTCCACGTCACCCCGCTCCTCCGCTCTCTCCACTGGCTTCCAGTTGAAGCTCGCATCCGCTACAAGACCATGGTGCTCGCCTACGGAGCTGTGAGGGGAACGGCACCTCAGTACCTCCAGGCCCTGATCAGGCCCTACACCCAAACAAGGGCACTGCGTCTCATCCACCTCTGGCCTGCTCGCCTCCCTACCACTGAGGAAGTACAGTTCCCGCTCAGCCCAGTCAAAACTGTTCGCTGCTCTGGCCCCCAATGGTGGAACAAACTCCCTCACGACGCCAGGACAGCGGAGTCAATCACCACCTTCCGGAGACACCTGAAACCCCACCTCTTCAAGGAATACCTAGGATAGGGTAAGTAAGGGTAAGTAATCCTTCTCACCCCCCTTCTCCCCCCAACAAGATTTAGATGCAAGTGGCTGTTCCACTGGTTGTCATAGGTGTTTGCACCAATTTGTAAGTCGCTCTGGATAAGAGCGTCTGCTAAATGACTTAAATGTAAATGTAATGTA
>NW_026284734.1:0-3758 GCF_023373465.1 Oncorhynchus keta | reverse complement strand
TCAACAGGTCAACAGTATGTGGTCAACAGTATGTGGTCAACAGTATGTGGTCAACAGGTCAACAGTATGTGGTCAACAGGTCAACAGTATGTGGTCAACAGTATGTGGTCAACAGGTCAACAGTCATGTGGTCAACAGGTCAACAGTATGTGGCTGTCAACAGTCAACAGATCAACAGTATGTGGTCAACAGGTCAACAGCATGGTGGTCAACAGTATGTGGTCAACAGGTCAACAGTATGTGGTCAACATGTCAACAGTATGTGGTCAACAGTATGTGGTCAACAGTATGTGGTCAACATGTCAACAGTATGTGGTCAACAGCAACAGTATGTGGTCAACAGTATGTGGTCAACAGTATGTGGTCAACAGCATGTGGTCAACAGGCAATGTGGTCAACAGTATGTGGTCAACAGGTCAACAGTATGTGGTCAACAGCATGTGGTCAACAGCATGTGGTCAACAGCTATGTGGTCAACAGTATGTGGTCAACAGTGTCAACAGTATGTGGTCAACAGTATGTGGTCAACAGGTCAACAGTATGTGGTCAACAGCATGTGGTCAACAGCATGTGGTCAACAGTATGTGGTCAACAGTATGTGGTCAACAGGTCAACAGTATGTGGTCAACAGTATGTGGTCAACAGTATGTGGTCAACAGCATGTGGTCAACAGGTCAATGTGGTCAACAGTATGTGGTCAACAGTATGTGGTCAACAGTATGTGGTCAACAGCATGTGGTCAACAGTATGTGGTCAACAGTATGTGGTCAACAGGTCAACAGTATGTGGTCAACAGTATGTGGTCAACAGTATGTGGTCAACAGGTCAACAGTATGTGGTCAACAGGTCAACAGTATGTGGTCAACAGGTCAACAGTATGTGGTCAACAGTATGTGGTCAGCAGGTCAACAGTATGTGGTCAACATGTCAACAGTATGTAGTCAACAGGTCAACAGTATGTGGTCCAACAGTCCAACAACAGTATGTAGTCCAACAGTATGTGGTCAACAGGTCAACAGGTATGGCTGGTCAACATGTCCAACAGTATGGGTCAACACTATGTGGTCAACAGTATGTGGTCAACATGTCAACAGTATGTGGTCAACAGTATGTGGTCAACATGTCAACAGTATGTGGTCAACGTATGTGGTCAACATGTCAACAGTATGTGGTCAACAGTATGGTCAACAGGTCAACAGTATGTGGTCAACAGGTCAACAGTATGTGGTCAACATGTCAACAGTATGTGGTCAACATGTCAACAGTATGTGGTCAACATGTCAACAGTATATGTGGTCAACATGTCAGCAGTATGTGGTCAACATGTCAACAGTATGTGGTCAACAGGTCAACAGTATGTGGTCAGCAGTATGTGGTCAACAGGTCAACAGTATGTGGTCAAGCAGGTCAACAGTATGTGGTCAACAGCATGTGGTCAACAGGTCAACAGCATGTGGTCAGCAGCATGTGGTCAACAGGTCAACAGTATGGTCAACAGCATGTGGTCAACAGGTCAACAGTATGTAGTCAACAGCATGTGGTCAACAGGTCAACAGTATGTGGTCAACAGTATGTGGTCAACATGTCAACAGTATGTGGTCAACGAGTGTCAACAGTATGTGGTCAGCAGGTCAACAGTATGTGGTCAACAGGTCAAGCAGCATGTGGTCAACAGTATGTGATCAACAGGTCAACAGCATGTGGTCAACAGGTGGGCAGTATGTAGTCCCAACAGGTCAACAGCATGTAGTCAACAGCATGTGGTCAACAGTATGTGGTCAACAGTATGTGGTCAACAGGTCAACAGTATGTGGTCAACAGTATGTGGTCAACAGTATGTGGTCAACAGGTCAACAGTATGTGGTCAACAGGTCAACAGTATGTGGTCAACAGGTCAACAGTATGTGGTCAACAGTATGTGGTCAACAGGTCAACAGTATGTGGTCAGCAGCATGTGGTCAACAGCATGTGGTCAACAGTATGTGGTCAAGCAGTATGTGGTCAACAGGTCAGCAGCATGTGGTCAACAGTATGTGGTCAACAGTATGTGGTCAACAGGTCAACAGTATGTGGTCAACAGCATGTAGTCCAGCAGTATGGTGGTCAACAGGTCAACAGTATGTGGTCAACAGTATGTGGTCAACAGGTCAACAGTATGTGGTCAACAGTGTGGTCAGTATGTGGTCAACATGTCAACAGTATGTGGTCAACAGGTCAACAGTATGTGGTCAACAGATCAACAGTATGTGGTCAACATGTCAACAGGTCAACAGCATGTGGTCAGCAGTATGTGGTCAACAGGTCAACAGTATGTAGTCAACAGGTCAACAGCATGGTCAGCAGGTCAACAGCATGTGGTCAAACAGCATGTGGTCAACAGTATGTGTCAACAGGTCAACAGTATGTGGTCAACAGTATGTGGGTCAACAGTATGTAGTCAACAGTATGTGGTCAACAGGTCAACAGCATGTGGTCAACAGGTCAACAGTATGTGGTCAGCAGTATGTGGTCAACAGCATGTGGTCAACAGTATGTGGTCAGCAGGTCAACAGTATGTGGTCAACAGTATGTGGTCAACAGTATGTGTCAACAGTATGTGGTCAACATGTCAACAGGTCAACAGTATGCTGGTCAACAGTATGTGGTCAGCAGCATGTGGTCAACAGCATGTAGTCCCAGCAGCATGTGGTCAACATGTCAGCAGGTCAACAGTATGTGGTCAACGGGTCAACAGTATGTGGTCAACAGGTCAACAGTATGTGGTCAACAGGTCAACAGGTCAACAGCATGTGGTCAGCATGTGGTCAACAGTATGTGGTCAGGTCATATGTGGTCAACAGGTCAACAGTATGTGGTCAACAGGTCAACAGTCATGTGGTCAACAGGTCAACAGTATGTGGTCAACAGGTCAACAGTATGTGGTCAACAGGTCAACAGTATGTGGTCAACAGTCAACGTGGTCAACAGGTCAACAGTATGTGGTCAACAGGTCAACAGTATGTGGTCAACAGGTCAACAGGTCAACAGTATGTGGTCAACAGGTCAACATGGTCAACAGTATGTGGTCAACAGGTCAACAGTATGTGGTCAACAGGTCAACAGTATGTGGTCAACAGGTCAACAGTATGTGGTCAACAGTATGTGGTCAACAGGTCAACAGTATGTGGTCAACAGGTCAACAGCATGTGGTCAACAGGTCAACAGTATGTGGTCAACAGGTCAACAGTATGTGGTCAACAGGTCAACAGTATGTGGTCAACAGGTCAACAGTATGTGGTCAACAGTATGTGGTCAACAGGTCAACAGTATGTGGTCAACAGGTCAACAGTATGTGGTCAACAGGTCAACAGTATGTGGTCAACAGGTCAACAGGTCAACAGTATGTGGTTAACAGTATGTGGTCAACATGTCAACAGTATGTGGTCAACAGGTCAACAGGTCAACAGCATGTGGTCAACAGTATGTGGTCAACAGTATGTGGTCAACAGGTCATACAGGTCAACAGTATGTGGTCAACAGTATGTGGTCAACAGTATGTGGTCAACAGTATGTGGTCAACAGGTCAACAGTATGTGGTCAACAGGTCAACAGTATGTGGTCAACAGGTCAACAGTATGTGGTCAACAGGTCAACAGTATGTGGTCAACAGGTCAGTGTGGTCAACAGGTCAACAGTATGTGGTCAACAGTGTCAACAGGTCAACAGCAATGTGGTCAACAGTATGGTCGAGTCAACAGGTCAACAGTATGTGGTCAACA
>NW_026284733.1:50000-57306 GCF_023373465.1 Oncorhynchus keta | reverse complement strand
GACAGTAGCAGGGATACAAAGGGGGGGATGATAGATTAATGGAGAGATGATATAACCTGAGCCCTTTAGAGGAAGGAACAAGTGTGAGACGAGAGAAGAGGAACATTCCCTCTTCTTCCTCTAGGTGGCTCGTGCCTCTAGAAGTTATTTTCCCTCTACCTGCGTCAGTTCTGTCCGTCTTGTGTAACAGAATATAACAAACGTCTTGTCTGTGTGCCAAATGGCATCCTATTCCCTATATAGAGCACTACTTTAGACCAGGGTCCATAGGACACCTCTGGACAAAAGCATATAGACACTGCAGCTCACTCTCCCAAGAGGTTATGGCTGATGCTATCGCTAACGCCAATCGCTAACACAAATCGCTAACACTATCGCTATGGCTAATGCTATTGCTATTGCTAATGCTAACTCAGACCAAGTCCCAGCTTCTGACCAGCACAACCCAGCAGCACAGTTTACACAGCAAACAGAGTGTTCAACCCTTAATTGACCCTTGACCCGGTGGCACTGACCCAGCTGCTCTGGTGGACACCCATTCAGACCGCCATGACCCCAAAATGACCAAATAATATCTTTCCCTTACATCACCAGATCGGTACCGTCCTTAAGGTACTCGTTTGGGAGCACATCACGACGGAGCAATTCTCACCTTCACCTGGTCATATTGAACGGTTAAGAACATGGTTTAGTGTTCAGATCAAGTCTGGAGACCTCGTCCCTAAATAGGCCTCCACTTTCGACCGGGGATGAGAAGTGGGGTTCCATCTGGGACGGTGACCGTGGTGATTTCCAGGACCCTAAAACCCTCGAGGCACAACGACATACAGTCTGAGGGGAAGGGTTCTGTGTCAGTCTCCTATCTGTTACTACTGGGCTGTGCCTCAATCCATAAGGACGCTGCCTCTTGAAGCACAACGACATACAGTCTGAGGGGAAGGTGTCCACCATTCACTAGGGTTCTGTGTAAGTCTCCTATCTGTTACTACTGGGCTGTGCCTCAATCCATAAGGACGCTGCCTCTTGAGGCAGGGAGAGGGAGGCAGCGAGCCGTTCGGAATGAGACAGGGCCGTAGTGTTATTGCATCATCAGTTTATCCAGCCAGCCATCACAACGACAGCTCTTTCTTAACATAGTTCTGCATTGCAGCAGTGGCTGTGTCCGATAGTGTTTCTCCACATCTCTCTCTGTGTGTTCACATCTCTCTCTCTCTCTCTCTCTGTGTGTTCACACACCTCTCTCTCTCTCTCTCTGTGTGTTCACACACCTCTCTCTCTCTCTCTCTGTGTGTTCACACACCTCTCTCTCTCTCTCTCTGTGTGTTCACACACCTCTCTCTCTCTCTCTCTGTGTGTTCACATCTCTCTCTCTCTCTCTGTGTTCACACACCTCTCTCTCTCTCTGTGTTCACATCTCTCTCTCTCTCTGTGTTCACATCTCTCTCTCTCTGTGTTCACATCTCTCTCTCTGTCACATCTCTCTCTCTCTGTGTGTTCACATCTCTCTCTCTCGTGTGTTCACATCTCTCTCTCTCTGTGTGTGTTCATCATCTCTCTCTCTGTGTGTTCATCTCTCTCTCTCTCTGTGTTCATCTCTCTCTCTCTGTGTTCATCTCTCTCTCTGTGTTTCATCTCTCTCTCTGTGTGTTCACATCTCTCTCTCTGTGTGTTCACATCTCTCTCTCTGTGTGTTCACATCTCTCTCTCTGTGTGTTCACATCTCTCTCTCTCTCTCTCTATGTGTTCACATCTCTCTCTGTGTGTTCACATCTCTCTCTCTCTGTGTGTTCACATCTCTCTCTCTGTGTGTTCAAACAAATAAAGGAGAAAAGTTGTTGTATTGAAGTTCAACTAAACAGGTGTTCCATTGAAGGACAGACAACCTGATGATACCTGGAGACAAAGGCCTTTATGAGCTCATAGAACTAATAGAACTAATAGAACTAATAGCTAATAGAACTAATAGAACTAATAGAATTAATATAACTAATAGCTAATAGAACTAATAGCTAATAGAACAACAACAGCTGCCTGTTGCTTTGGAGTTAAGAGGTACGGACTGAAGGACATGGAGAAGGGGACTCTTCAAATTAAATTAAAGATTACCTGAATGGTAGTTAAAAGAGTTGACTCCCTGTTGCTAGCAGGTGTGTGTGTGTGTGTGTGTGTGTGTGTGTGTGTGTGTGTGTGTGTGTGTGTGTGTGTGTGTGTGTGTGTGTGTGTAGAAAGCAGACCACCAGTGGTAGGTAGGCAGAACAGCTGTAGCCAGTAGGTGTCGGCTGAGGCACCAAGTCAGTTGTCACGTTCCAAATGGCACCCTATTCCCTATGTAGTGCACTACTTTAGACCAGGGCCCTATTCAGTGCACTACTTTAGACCAGGGCCCATAGGCAACCCCATAGGGCTCTGGTCAAAGGTGGTGCACTATGAAGGGAACAGCGTGCAGTGTGAGACGTTGCCATAGTCACACACTGAGGCGTTGCCATAGTCACACACTGAGGCGAGTCTGTTAGACCTTCTGTTCGAGGAATCCCAAATACTGTACTTTCTTATAGGCACAGATCTAGGATCAGCTCAACTGGCCACGATCCTATCCCTAACCATTAGAGTTGAAACACAAAACTGGTCTTGGATCAGTGTGTAAAGGGGAAGCTCCTCAGGCTGTCTTGTGATCGTCTCCTGCACCCTGCTGGTCAGGAGGGGGACTGACAGTTATACAGATTGTAACAGGGCCTGGTAAACTACACACTTCTTCCTCCGATCCTGGTACTTTTGTAGCCTGGTCCCAGATCAGTTCTTCCCTCTCCTTGGGACAATTTGGATTAGAACTAGTACTTCAGTAGCCTGGTCCCAGATCCGTTTGTGCTCTTGCCAATTCCATAGGAGATCATTGTCAAGACAAATTGTTTGGCATGATGATGAGTCACCATGATAACAAACAGACTGGCTAGTATTTGAGAGCTGACTAGTTGAGTGTCAGCTGAACTAATTCCCCATCTGACAGACTGCTCAATAACAACCTATGGACTCCTATGGGTTTGAGATACACAGATGGAGAGAGAAATGATGAAACATTATCTAACCACCACCAACTGCAATGTCTGATTCACTTTTCACTCAGCCCCTCTCACAGTCAGCCCCTCTCACAGTCAGCCCCTCTCACAGTCAGCCCCTCTCACAGTCAGCCCCGCTCACAGTCAGCCCCGCTCACAGTCAGCCCCGCTCACAGTCAGCCCCGCTCACAGTCAGCCCCTCTCACAGTCAGCCCCTCTCACAGTCAGCCCCGCTCACAGTCAGCCCCTCTCACAGTCAGCCCCTCACAGTCAGCCCCTCTCACAGTCAGCCCCTCTCACAGTCAGCCCCTCTCACAGTCAGCCCCTCTCACAGTCAGCCCCTCTCACAGTCAGCCCCTCTCACAGTCAGCCACTCTCACAGTCAGCCACTCTCACAGTCAGCCACTCTCACAGTCAGCCACTCTCACAGTCAGCCACTCTCACAGTCAGCCACTCTCACAGTCAGCCACTCTCACAGTCAGCCACTCTCACAGGTCAGCCACTCTCACAGGTAGTCACTCTCACAGGTAAGTATGTGTAGTGATTGGTGCATGGCAGGAGTCATTGAGTCAGTTGGAGACAGACACCACAAAACCCCCAACTCAGTCAGTCACTCTGTCATAGATGAGGGGTAGCATAATTCTGGTAACTTTCCCCAAAATTCCCAGACATCCCAATTGGAATATTCCTCGAATCTGGAAGGAATGATCGGGAAATCCAGGAATTTTCCAACCGGGATTTCTTGAAAACCTGGGAATTGTGGGAAAGTTACCGTAATTTTGTAAGTCAGATAATCAACGAATCCCAACATCCCACAAACAGACAGATGGTTGTAAATCAGCGGAGGAAGCTGAACACGGAGCATCTGCAACAGAAAACTACACAGGCAGCATGCAAAGCATGTGTGTAAGACTGGCTTCTCATTGGCCCAGAACGCAATAGTCCCTTCCCACAGGGAAGAGGAAAAGCCAATCATTGGTAGCAGTGGCTGTCAGTCTTGTCAGTACACTGCTGGGAGTAGGGCCATGTTTTTCTCCATTCAGTCAGTCTTTTTCTCCATTCAGTCAGTGGGAAATTAAATCTGGGAGTCAGGGCACAGCAAAACCCAGCAAACACCACGACCGAAAACAAACTAAAATAACTATTCATAACAAACCAAAGCATCAGAGAAGTTAAAGAAGCCAAAACGGGGTTAACAGGAAAACATTGACAGAAATCTAGATGTTTTCCAAAGCACAAACTGCATGCAACAAAATCACTCAAATGTCAAAAAAAAAAAGAAAAGATGACGATTGCAGCCCAGAACCACTCAACACATCCTCCTCCAGCATGCCACCGCCACCCAACCCAGGTTTCCCTGGCAACCGCCCACCGGTCCTTATGACGACCCCCCCCCCAACGGAAGCAAGAAAAGTTATTTTCTGGGTTTTATTTCCTGGTTACCCAGAGTGCTCTCTACCTGCGCACCGCGTGCTCGGAGACGCTGATGCTTCGGGAGCGGAATGCGTCCATGGCCGACAGATCTCTCAGCTCTTTAACGGGAGAGCCGGAACTCGCCGCGACGCCCGCTGCCATTGACACCTGCTGCTGCTGCTGGTGGGCCTTCGCCATTTTGGCTGCCCGTAGACTGGGACCATGGCAACGTGGCAGGAGTGGAGGGTGGAAGGTGTGGGGGGTAGGGGGCAGGTTGGTGGGGGTAGGGGGCAGGTTGGTGTGTGTGAGATAGGGGGTGGGATTGTGTGTTGGAAAGAGGGACAGAGTAGGAGTGGGCGAGGGAGGTGAGGGCGGGGGGAGAGAGGTAACGGCCAACAGGAAACGGAAATCAGGATATGTCGCCAGTCACGTCAGAAACGGCCCCGAACGACCACCAGGTGACCAACGGAGACACGGGCAAGGGGGTGGGGGCACGAAGGTCAAAGGGTCAGAGGGCGAAGGTCAGGGGGATGAGCAAAAGAGAGTGTGCCAATAGCAATGGAGGGATCCAGGGTGTCACCGACCCCACCCACAACGCAGCACCCAGTCAGAGGAGGGGATGGGGGGGGGGGTCAAATCAACCGAAGAGTAAACAAAAACAAAACAAACAAAAACAAGTTGAGAAAATTAACAGCAGTAAAACACTATGAACAAATAGGAACATAAACATCAGAAAGGAAGGAACAACTATAGAGCAACAGGGAGAACAAACAGCATCAGCTTCTCCACAACAAACACAAACTACTCCTGAAAGAAAACGAGACGTCATCACATTGAGCAGCAAGAGGAGACGTTGCCATGACTCAGGATGCATCCCAAAACGGCAACCTATTCCCTCTACGGTGCACCACCCTACGGGTCAAAAGTAGTGCACTGTGAAGGGAATAGGCTGCCATTTGGGACACAGAGATCTGTTATAGGAGGATGGACTCCGAGCAGGAGGGGTTCAAATCAACACAACTGAAACAACCAACTGAAGAGATCGGCGCGGCCTGAGGAGGGTTAATATAAACCAATGAACACAACAAGGGGGAAGGAAGAGGTTAAAGGTTAAAAACAAAAATCGACAACAAATGACAGAACCAACTGAGAGGAATGTGTTGTATGAAGCAGGTGTCGGAGGAGAGCACGGCTGATCTAAAAACACAAGAACCAATAAATCACCAACACGTGATCTACTGTCTAACGACAAACGGAGGTCTCATATACTACGACACACCGTCTATCTAAGTCTAAGACATAGTTGGATTCTGTAACCACTAGAGAGGACAAGTTACAGGAGAAACCACGTTTAATGTGAGAATGCTCTAATGATGCCCTCACTGCTTTGCTTTATTTCAAACCTTCATTACTATAGAAAAGTAGCTCCAAGCTGAAAAGAGCCCCTGGTACAACGATCAGGTTAATATTATACAGCTGTCTGAGATGTGTTTTTACACCTGACATGCATCTCTCCAACTCCCACAGAGGTACAGTAGATAGAGTAAGTATACATAGGGAGCAGGACAGGGTTAGGGGGTCTGGGACAGAGGGGTCAGGACAGGGTTAGGGGGTCTGGGACAGAGGGGTCAGGACAGGGTTAGGGGACAGAGGGGTCAGGACAGGGTTAGGGGACAGAGGGGTCAGGACAGGGTTAGGGGGTCTGGGACAGAGGGGTCAGGACAGGGTTAGGGGGTCTGGGACAGAGGGGTCAGGACAGGGTTAGGGGGTCTGGGACAGAGGGGTCAGGACAGGGTTAGGGGTCTGGGACAGAGGGGTCAGGACAGGGTTAGGGGTCTGGGACAGAGGGGTCAGGACAGGGTTAGGGGGTCTGGGACAGAGGGGTCAGGACAGGGTTAGGGGTCTGGGACAGAGGGGTCAGGACAGGGTTAGGGGGTCTGGGACAGAGGGGTCAGGACAGGGTTAGGGGGTCTGGGACAGAGGGGTCAGGACAGGGTTAGGGGGTCTGGGACAGAGGGGTCAGGACAGGGTTAGGGGTCTGGGACAGAGGGGTCAGGACAGGGTTAGGGGTCTGGGACAGAGGGGTCAGGACAGGGTTAGGGGTCTGGGACAGAGGGGTCAGGACAGGGGTCTGGGACAGAGGGGTCAGGACAGGGGTCTGGGATGGTGGGGGAGGGTCAGGGCAGGGTTAGGGGGTCTGGGACAGAGGGGTCAGGACAGGGTTAGGGTGTCTGGGACAGAGGGGTCAGGACAGGGTTAGGGTGTCTGGGACAGAGGGGTCAGGACAGGGTTAGGGGGTCTGGGACGGTGGGGGGGTCAGGACAGGGTTAGGGGGTCTGGGACGTGGGAGGGGTCAGGACAGGGTTAGGGTGTCTGGGACGGGGAGGGGTCAGGGAGGGTTAGGGGGTCTGGGACAGAGGGGTCAGCACAGGGTTAGGGTGTCTGGGACAGAGGGAGCAGGACAGGGTTAGGGGGTCTGGGACAGATAAGTCAGGACAGGGTTAGGGGGTCTGGGACAGAGGGAGCAGGACAGGGTTAGGGTGTCTGGGACAGATAAGTCAGGACAGGGTTAGGGGGTCTGGGACAGAGGGGTCAGGACAGGGTTAGGGGGTCTGGGACAGATGGGTCAGGACAGGGTTAGGGGGTCTGGGACAGAGGGGTCAGGACAGGGTTAGGGGGTCTGGGACAGAGGGGTCAGGACAGGGTTAGGGGGTCTGGGTGTGTGGGAGGGGTCAGGACAGGGTTAGGGCGTCTGGGACGGTGGGAGGGGGTCAGGACAGGGTTAGGGGGTCTGGGACGGTGGGAGGGGGTCAGGACAGGGTTAGGGGGTCTGGGAAGGT